>NW_006797971.1:634934-673600 GCF_000442215.2 Lipotes vexillifer | reverse complement strand
TTATACAGTTTCCTGCTGTAGCTGAACTAACAGAAAACTGCAGGTACAGATAAAAATTAGAGGGAGACGTGTGTCAAGAACACTCACGAGAAACTTTTCAGAGGAAAGAAGGAAGAGGAGTTATACGATTTGACTACTTTAAAACTTGACTCTTTTGGATTTTCATACTGTCTACTCAACATTTTGCTGTTTAATGAAGTAGCCATGTCTTTAGTCAATTATGGAAGATGTTTGTTGTTAAGTGTGTACAGTCTCTAATTTCTATAATATATCTGATCAGTGTTTTGAGAACTTTTCTCAAATTCTCTTACAAACAATAGTCATGAGGACTAACACATACAAGTTAAGATAGATAGATGATAGATAGATAGATAGATGATAGATAGATAGATATAAATATTTTAGAACAGGGTCAAACTTCCAAGGACCAACTGTATATGAAACAGGGCACATTTCTGCTAGTTATAGTTGAAAACTTCCCTAATATGGAACAGGAAAGAGTCAATCAAGTCCAGGAAGCACAGAGTCCCATACAGGATAAATCTAAGGAGAAACATGCCAAGACACATATTAATCAAACTAACAAAAATTACATACAAAGAAAAAATATTGAAAGCAACAAGGGAAAAGCAACAAATAACATACAAGGGAATCCCTATAAGGTTAACAGCTGATCTTTCAGCAGAAACTCTTTGCAAAGGGACTATTCTATCTTCTTAAGCAATGTTTTCCCCTGAGTCCTTTCCAAATACTCTCCTGAATATACTTTTCTTCACAAGCAGCACCAGTTGGGAAGTGTGCTCAGGGATTTAGCATCCCATTCCCAGGGGAAAAAAAGGTAAAGATTCCTGTGTGTCATAGGAATAAGGATATTAATATATAATTTCTGCTTAATTGAATTATGTTACTTGCTCAATAACTTTAAATCAAAGTTATTCAGTAAGAACATCTTTTTTTTTCATTATTTTATACTTTACATTTTTAGCATCTATATACCTACAGTTCTTCCATTAAGAACATTTTCTTTCAAAAACATATATATGATAATGTAAAATATATGTGCTTATATATTTCATATATATGCAATAAAGTATTAAAAGAACTTATTTCATGAGGATTACAATCTTTTTTTTTTTTGTTCTAGATTATCAAAATATCACAGTAAAATCATTAAAAAAAAAGGATGACTTGAATAAGACTTTTTTTTTAAATCACACTTTTAGTTAAATATCTTTTGTTTTCAAATACAGATTTTGATTTCCTAAAAAGCTCATCATATGAATAAAAATATACTGTTTGACACCTATAATAAGCTTTCTCATAAATCCATATTATCATCTACTTATTTCTCTTCCTGGATAGAAGGCAATGTGTGTGTATTTTGTTTTTCTTTAATACTTAAGTTACTCACTCTCATGGATAAGCTTAACTGACAGCTCAGATGTATTACAGAATTCAGCCTCCTTGCACTTTCTACAACAAGATATTGTTAACCACCAATTTCTTTACCATTTTGTCTGTTTCTGTTATCCATTCTATATTTGTTAGGAGGGGGCACCTAATTCTCTGGCCCTGTTTTTCCACATGGAGGACTCTGGGCAACAGTTAAATTGTTGTCCCCTACCTAGCAAGGGTGGGATAATTTATTGATGAGGAGTTTGGAAGGAAAAAAGTAAGAAAACTCAGCTTGGCCTCTTCTTCTGTTTTTCTGGGAAGGGCCTTTCTTCAGTATTTTAAGTTTTTCCACGCAGTATTTGAATTTTAATTCTGAAAGAAGAGGCCTGATCTTTTGGTGGAGAAATAAGACTAATTATGGGGTAAAGTGTTAGGAAGCCTTTTTGTCCACACATTAAATCTAGTAATAATTTTGATCTTTATCCTGAGTACATGTTTTAGTTGCTTCCAAACTTGGGTGGGAAAAAAGAATAAACAGGGCCTCCAAATTTCCATCTCCTATTTAAATAATTTTAAATTTCTCCTGTTGACTAAGGATAAATTACAAAATCCTTAGCATGGCATACAAAGACCTTCATAATTTGGTACAAATATACCTTTTTCTAAGTTCATCTCTTGCCATTCCACTCAAATCATCCAAAATTACAGTTAAATCAAACTGGTCTAAAATTTCTAAAAACAAGTTCTCTCTCTCTCTCTTTTTTTTTTTTTTTTTTTTTTTTGGCTGTATGACTTTGCATTTGCTATTTCTGTACCAGCAATGTTAGTCTCTTTTTCTCTGGACGACTCTTACTCTTTCTTTAAGATCCAGTGTAAATATCACCATATTGTGCATAGAGCCTTCCCCTTATGTCACAGACAGAATTATTCACTTTCTCGCTTTCAATCCTAGAAACGATGTTCTTTCACGTTTATGTTAAGTTATCACCAGCAGTTAGGATAGTGCTTGGCAGATAAGTAGGCAATAAATGTCGAATGAATGAAGTTCACTTTATTCCACTGATGAGATGCAACACCTTAAATTTAATGAAGATATTCATAAGTATCATGGTTAATATGACTAATAGTTCATTTGTAAAAATCACACAACGTGCTCAAATTTTCAAATTTGTATTGTCAGTCTACTTGCAACCACCATGTAAAAACTGTAGGCTTTTTTGGTAAGATGAAAATTTTATAGTAGGAACCTCTAATAAAACATTAATTACACTATCCATAAGAAATCCCTATGATGTTTTCATGAAAAAAATTATAATATCTTTTTCCCCAACTTTCTTTCTTTCAAATTTCCTACTGGTTCTGCCTATCACACTGTAACTCTGCTAAGAACTATGGATCAAACTAAAATAATTAAATCAAAAGTTGCAATGCTGAATCAAGATTCACTAAGCAAATTTAATACAAGGATAATGACTTTGAAATAATCTGAGCTTTCACAGTGTATGGCAGATTTCTTTGTATTTACCCAATGCTATTTGAATGCCAAATTTAGGTAATGAATCATATCAAGATATATCAGCCATCCTCTACTCTCATTTACCTTAATATAAGATGATGTCAAAGTTTCACTCTGATTTTTAAAAATTATTTACAAAGATTATCAATCATCTGGACTTCACAATACACCAACTGTTCATTTATTCACTCTTTTATTCATTCCAAATGTGCCATATACTGTGCTAGGTACTAGAGATACAGTGGTAAGCAAATCAAGTACTCTCAGACTTACAATCTAGAAGGATGGATATATATTAATCACCCTAAAGAATGCTTGTCTCATAAGAAAAGTATTCTATGAATATGTTTAACAACAACAACAACATATAAAAAATACCAACTTTGCTCCATAAATTCAAAAGAGAGGGTCCTTAAGGATAAAATGCTTAAGCTAAGATCTAAAGAATGAAAAAAATTTAGAAAGGCAGAGCATTCATGTACTGGGACAGAGGTTGTACATGGAAGAGTGTTCCAAACAGAGGAAATAGTATGCAAACACTCTGGCTTGAAAAGAGAATGACAGAATCCAGAAGAAAGATAAAAGGACTAAAGATGATAGATAAAGCTTGGAGACATGGGGGTTGGGGTTTGTTACTGTAACATCCAGGTGCTTATAGACTATGTAAGGATTTGGCCTTACCTTAAAAACAATGGTAAGCCATTGAAGGTTTTAAAGCAGTGGTAGGGAATATGATAAAATAATATGTGCATTTTGAAAAGACTGCTCTAACTCATATTGGAGGATTTGGGTTTGGTGGAAAACTAGTTAAGAGGTAAGTATTCCTGTCAAGAGATCACATTAGTAAGATGATAATGTTCTAAGGTGAGAGCCACAGAAAAGGAAGGATGTGGAGGGACTCATAAGATCCACAAAATGCAAAATGGACAAGACTAGATGATAGGTTGAATATTAGGGGCATCAGAGTGGGAGATGTCAATCAAAACTACTAGGTTTCTGGTTTCAGTGACCTTTATAATTTACTTCCCTCTCTTATAATGTGTATGTATAAGAGGTAGGTATTAACTATCATATGATCCAGCAGTTCTACTTCTGGGTATATATCCAAAGGAAACAAAATTACTATCTGCACCACCATGTTCATAGTAGCATTATTTACAATAGCCAAGACATAGAAACAACCTAAGGGTCTATCAATGGGTGAATGCATTTAAAAAATGTGGAATATATACAATGGAATATTATTGAGCTATAAAAAAGAATGAAATCTTGCCATTTGTGACAACATGGATGGACATTGCAGGTATAATAATTTAAGAAAATAAATCAGACAGAAAAAGACAAATATTGTATGATTTTACTTATATGTGTTATCTTAAAAAAAACAAACAAACTCATAGAAACAGAACAGAATGATGGCTGCCAGAGAAGGGGAATGGGAGGTGAGGAAAATGGCTGAAGGTGGTCAAAGGTACAAAATTCCAATTAGAAGATAAATAAACTCTGGGGATGTACAGTATGGTGACTATAGTTAACAATAATGTATTGTATATTTGAAAGTTGCAAAGAGATTAACCTTAAAAGTTTTCATCACAAGAAAAAAATGTAACTGTGTGGTGATGGAGGTTAATTAAACTTATTGCCCTTATAATTTCACAACATATATGTATATCTAATCATGTTTTACGTCTTACACTAATGTACTGTTATACCTCAGTTATATCACAGTAAAACTGGAGAAAATAAAAGAGGTAGATACTGAAAACCCTGAACTCAAATATTCCTGCATTATGTGAATGAAAACAAAATGTATGTCATGAAATTCACCTTAGTGATAGTTTAACACTCTAGTATGGTAAAATGACTACTGAACTTTAACCTTTCACTATGGTCACTCTTTATGCATAGTTATTGATAATCAAAGCTTTGAAGATAAAAGCAGGTGTTTTATGTTGTTTTGTGTTGGAACCCTTCTTCCCTTCTTCAAAACAAGTCAATAATTTTAAAGAAACCTATAAGCAATTCTTTCAATTAGGACACATTATACTCTAGATAATGGTATTGTAAACTAAACCTGATTTTTCCATAGAAATCCTAATATAAGAGAGAATTAGGTTTCTGAACCAAGATTTGACTCTCACCTTTTTGTAGAAATGATCAGAAACACCACAATTCATCAAATATAAAAGTAATAATGCATCCTTTTTAGTATAGTATTTCTTAAATTACATTCAGACTAATGAAAAGTTAACTAAAATTGTATTATATTTGGTAAGACCTAGAATCATTAGTCTATAGTATATAAAGTTCTGACATCATTTGAAACAAATAAATCTCAAAATAGGAAAATCTTAGAGTTGTGAAATGCAGAAAACCTGCTTTACCATTGCTGAGGAAATTTTGGAGCAGTTATAGGGCTGCTCGACTTTTTGAAGAGTAATTTTTTTGTTATTTTATTTTCTCATTTAAAAAATCCCTGTGGCATATACAATGCAATACAACAAACATTAAGAACTCTTTTTTGTTTTGTTTTGTTTTTTACACAACGTGCTAAGCATTGAGGGTGGTCCAAAAAACAAGCAAAAGAGTAAAGAGTAGGCTATAGTTCTTATGTTTAAGAACATTATATTCTAAAATTAGTAAAAGAGAAAAAAATAAGGACAGACTAAAAGGACAGGGTAGACAAATTCTAGGAGAAAGGAGTAACAAAGAAGTATATTAACATAGAAGTGGAAAAGATTACCATGGGTTTATGGGATTGGGAATTAGGGATCAAGTTGCTGGCCCTTGGGCTACATTTGTGCCTAGATTCATTTCCTCAAAAGTGAATGATGACATGTTAATTCACAAGCTGCCGTTTACAAGTGCTAGTATGGATGTAAGTGTGAATTATTTCAAGTCAAGTTGCCATAAATCAAAGATGATAGATATTTGAGCTAGAAAACTCCTCTCCACGGAAAATGCACCAATTACAAACAAACATTCTGATGAAATATTTCATTAGGTTGATCCAGTTGCATTACAGAGAGTGGTCTCCTAAATCTACACACATTTCTTAAAATATTTATTTTTCATGAGACTGAGAAAACTCTTCTTAAAGTGATGTTGATGTCATAAATGTGATGAGAAAGCAAATTACAGGTAATAAGAAATAAATCTCAGTGAATGGCACCTAGAAAACGGGCCCATTGGGGTAAAAATTATTTTATGTATATTCTTATAAAAAATTATATCTGAAGAATTGTAGTATAAAGCCATGCAGCTCCCTTTGAGAGGGGATGGTGGCCAGGGCACACCAAAAGAACTGGTCTTACTGAGCAAAAATTTCCTGTTAGGTACTGAAATGTAACTTCTCCCTGTGATATAATGGACCAATAATTAAAGCATATAATATATCCTCACGGGCTACACTGCTGTTTTATTTATTCTTGCCCAACTGTGAAGATAAACTCCACGAAATGCATGTGATATCCTGTCAATTCAAGATAAGCATATTTTTCCTTGGACAGATGGCTGGTGAATGAAACACCTGGATCATCTCAGGTCCGCAAAATTATAATCATAGTGGATACATGATCTCAGAAACAAGTCCACTTAGACTGAAAACATTCTCCTCAAGAATTTTCAGGGGCAATAGTCACTCTCCCTTTTCAGCTCAGATGTAAGCTACCATCTCATTTGCTTTTAAAACCATTATATTCCACGTGACAGTTTATATTCATAGATCATCCCATCACAGATTTCCAACTCTCTGCTAAAACCCTATTAACCAGTAACAAAACAATATGCTGTATATATTTGCACTGGGGCATTCTCAAAACACAGGATAAACTCCTATCCTCCTATCCTAGAACATTTTCTCCAACGTCACCAATTCTTTAATTCACAATTGGTACAATTCTGATTTATCATTTTCTAATAGCACATTATTCATTTAGAAATGTGTATTTCTAATTACAACATCTTCTGCCTCGTTTGAAAATTCAACTGAATATTTTCTAAGATTTTTTTGTACATACTCCTAGGGGCATTTACTGTATGTTTGCTGACAAGTTTTTATGGCTATCAGAATAATCACCCCCACTATAGCTGCACTCCCTCTAATAACTTCATTATAGAGATACTAATGTGTATTAAGTGTGTTAACTTTATGATATAGATTGTCATAGGTGCTTCACATATAATAAATCATTTAATTCTCACAATAACACTATGAAAGCAGTACTGTTATTTCAATTCTACAGATTACACTGAGATCCAGAGTAGTTAACAAACTTGCCCAAAGTCATGCAGCCACAAGGTACTAGAGTCAGAATTGGAATCCAGGGAGTCTTTCTCCAGATCATCTGTTTTTGACCATACTTCTAGACTGCACCCTGATAACACGACATGATTTATGATAAAGTTTAAAACTTGGTTTTAGATAAATTTGCCTTTCTGTTTTTCAAATGTTTAGCTCTGTCCACATCACATAGCTGCCACATACATATTCTTTTCTGTCAGGCTGGTGATAGATATTAAATATGATATATATAATATATATAGATATATATATTTCTGAGAGGTTAATACATGATACACAAAACTAAATAATATACAGTATTATGCAAAATGCAGACCTCTTTATCAGTTACTCTTGAAAATCTGTAAATAATTTATTTTACTGAAATCAAACTGACTCTGAATAATAACAGGTATTGTTACTAATAATACACACGTGGTTACCACCCAGAATTTCAACTTATACTACACAGTTCTACCTTCATTCAGCAGAAATTTGCTTTTGTTCCAACATGCAGCAGTTATGTTTCATGACTGACAATGATCTCATAATGAAAAGCAAGTCACAATTAATAAAAATCAAAACTAATACCTGCTAGATTAATTTAATGATTTAATGAGCTAGGAGAGAGTTTTATGAAAAGACCTATAAAAGCAAGAGACTCAATTTCCAATTAGAATCAACATCCATGAGTCTTAAGGCTCCTCAGGGTAAGGAGAGACCTATTCAGCTCTTCTTCACATTTCCCTCTACCTGTAAAGGGGCATATTTACTTTCAAACAAAATCATAGTTAATGCATCTGTCCCTCTACAAACTGGGTTACAAATATTTTTTATCAGATAACTAATATGCTGTGAGAAACACTATCAGTACAAGATCAGCAATTATTTATGTGGTATCCTTACCATATTTTAATGTCTGGCCTATAATTACAGATTGATGTTGAATATTAAATTCACTTAATAACTAAAGCAGTCCTTAAATGAACAGATATATCATAATAATGATAATGGCTAACATTCCCCCAATACTCACTACATGCTAGGAATATTCTAAATCCCTAACACTTATTATCTCATTTAATTCACATAAGAGCCCCATGAAATGAATACTATTATTGTTCCCATTTTAATGATGAGGAAGTAAGTACAGAGACGTTAAATAACTTGTCCAAAGTCATACACTAATTGCTGGGGTCGATATCTGAACGCAAGTGATGTCACTCCAAAGCTTTCATCCTTGACCACTTTTCTAGACTGCTTTTTGATTGATTCTATTTATAAAAGTTTAGTTTATTTCCAATTCTGCACTATTACAAATAACGTTATAATGAGCATGCTGGTACCCACACTTTTTTGAACTTGTCCTATTATTTTCTTTGGATAAACTTCGTAGAGGTTTAAATGCTGGAAGAAAGGACATGCACATTCATCTTTGTCAGGCTTCTGGGTGAAAAACGCTGCTTTCTACTGCTGTTTTAATTTGTATTTTGTATTAGAGAGGTTGGGCATATTTTATTTAAGTAGTGTGCTAGAGTTCACTTTCACAGGTTTTGAGTTTCTCTTCCCAACTCCACCTTAAATGACATCAAGGTGGTAGCTTGATATTGATCATGGATAAAAGTGTTTACACCTTGGAAATCAGCATGTGATAGAAACCAGGTTTGTTTGCTTTGGTTTGGTTTTGGAGAGCCTCTTAAAAGCCCACCTCCGTGTATACCTCTGTGTATAATAGCCATTTGTGTTCTTGTTTTGAATAGACTATTCATAATCTTTGTCTAGGCAAAAATCTGCTGTTTGTTCATTTCTTATTGACTTGGAAAATGAATGTTCCTACCTAGTAAATTATTAAAAGGGGAAAAAGTTTTGTTATTAACCGTGATGACCATTATTTGAAACCTTGGCCACACAACTTAGCCATTTGTTCAAAAATGATACAGGCAAAATGTAAAGTAAAAAACAATATCAGTTTCAATTTAGAATCTGCTACAGAGTTCAAATAGATTATTAGACATATGTTAAAATGATATTTTAGGCTTGACTAAAATTGTTTTCTAACAAAAGCATGTGCACAATATATGCCTTTTAGAAGTACTATAGTATAGAAGGTGGTAAAGAAACCCTAAAGTTCTGTTATAGCATAGACACCTGAGGTTGTAATAAGAAAAAAGAAGTAAAACATTTGACTCAATTTATTTTTTAGTTCTTCCTTTAAACACACTCATATTCAAGATATGAAAGGCAAAGGATTATAATTTTATTGTCATAACACTTTAAACTCCACTAGGATTATGACTTAATGCTAATGTTGCAATATTAGAAACAGTGATTGAGTTATTGACAGTCTGGATAACTTGCTATGTAACTTTTAACTTGCAGGTAACATCATAGTTATTGGTTTTATAACTAGAACAATATTATTGAAGATGTATATATCTAGCAAAAACTAGTTTGGTTATAAAATCAAAGATGAGATATGACTAAATTAGGTGACATAAACCATATTGGATTTGGTAGTTCTATTTTTAGTTTGTTAAGGAACCTCCATACTGTTCTCCACAGTGGCTGTATCAATTTACATTTCCACCAACAGTGTACGAGTGTTCCCTTTTCTCCACACCCTCTCCAGCATTTATTGTTTGTAGATTTTCTGATGATGGCCATTCTGACTGGTGTGAGGTGATACCTCATTGTAGTTTTGATTTGCATTTCTCCAATAATTAGTGATGTTGAGCATCCTTTCATGTGCTTCTTGGCCATCTGTATGTCTTCTTTGGAGAAATGTCTATTTAGGTCTTCTGCCCATTTTGGGATTGGGTTGTTTGTTTTCTTGATATTGAGCTGCATGAGCTATCTCTATATTTTGGAGATTAATCCCTTGTCAGTTGCTTTGCATATGACCCAGCAATCCCACTCAGAGAAAATCCAAGAAAACAATATACCCGGAAAAAAACATAATTCAAAAAGATACATGCACCCCAATGTTCACTGCAGCACTATTTACAGTAGCCAGGACATGGAAGCAACCTAAATGTCCATCAACAGCAGAATGGATAAAGAAGATGTGGTACATATATACAATGGAATATTACTCAGCCATAAAAAGGAACAAAACTGTGCCAATGGCAGAGACGTGGATGGACCTAGAGACTGTCATACAGAGTGAAGTAAGTCAGAAAGAGAAAAAAAAATACCATATGATATCACTTATATGTGGAATCTAGAAAAATTATATAGATGAACTTATCTGCAAAGCAGAAATACAGACACAGACGTAGAGAACAAACATATGGATACCAAGGGGGAAAGAGGGGGTGGGATGAATTGGGAGATTGGGATTGACATACATACACTACTATGTATAAAATAGGTAACTAATGAGAACCTACTGTATAGCACAGCGAACTCTACTCAATGCTCTGTGGTGACCTATGGGAAGAAAATCCAATAAAAAAGGGGATATATGTATACATATAGCTAATTCACTTTACTGTACAGCAGAAACCAACACAACATTGTAAAGCAACTATACTCCAATAAATATTTTTAAAGAAAACATATTGGATTTGAACTTCACTCTTCAAACAAAACCTATCTTAAGTTTTTAAAGGAATTTAATTGCTGTCATCACTTTTAATTGTAAGTATTTTCTATTCAAATGCATTGAAATACTGTACTATGGAGAAAAAAAATTTGTTAGATTTTTAGTTAATTTATAAAAATAGACTATACAAGATTTTAAAATTCTATTATATAAGAATAAAAGAGCATTCTTTCAGTACACAGAAATTAAAATTCTTTTGACAGGAAAATCCCCAATGCCAAGTGACCATAAAATTCATTTATGCATAATTTTACTATTACTGGTCAAGAACAATCAAAATATAAGCTACTCTTCTATTTTTCCAAAGATATTTTTACAGATTAACCATAGCAGAAAGGTCCATTCTTTTTCATTTTGGATTTATGAGTTAAGAACCTGACACTTTTGAAAAATGCCTTATTACTGCTTTCGGCATGCTTTGTTTCTGTTCTGTTACCAAAATCATTAAATCATATTTATGAAGTGACCATTCACATCACTAGCAATTTTGATAACTGCTTTTCTCCTGCCTTACGTCATTAGTGGACTGAACATTTTAAAATGAAATAAAACATTTTATGCGTCACAGAGTAAGAAATGGACTGGATCAAGGAGCACGGTTCTTGGTGTACTCTGCTATTGCCTGGGGCTAATTCCCACTTCCAGAACTTTGTTTAACTTTTGATCCTTTCCTGAAATGACCTGGTCCTCTTTTCCGTATCAAATCTTAACTTCACCACTTTCTAAGACCCAGTTGAAAATCCTATCTTTTTGACTACTTCAACCATCATCAATTACCACTTTCGCACCCGACTTCAGACACTCAGAGCTATATCATATACTATAATACTGACTCATATAAGGTTTTGAACTGATTGATTTTGTTTTAGTTATATGAATGTCATTTCACTAACAAAGTGGGGATTCCAGTAGGCAAGGATTATGCCTTATATATCTTTCTGAATTCCTTACTCCTGAACACCTCCCTGAATCTTCAAGCTCGAACACTTAACATCTATTCTGTCACAGTTTGGAGCACCCAGTAAATGCTCACTAACAGCTTAAGAGATTGAGTACAAATGAACCAGGTGTTTTTGTTTATTTCTTTTGTTTGTTTTTAATCTGTTTGTTTTACCAATCACCCAATCTCACTGAAGTGATTTTTTTTTTTTTTTTTTTGACCACTCCACGAGGCTTGAGGGATCTTAGTTCAGCAGCCAGGGATTGAACTTGGGCCCTCACAGTGAAAGTGCTGAGTCCTAACCACTGGGCCGCCAGGGAATTCCCATGCAGTGAAATTTTTTCTTACAATTTTATATAGTTTTGAAAGTAACATTAAAATTGTAGCATTGTAATTTTAAAAAGGGATATTCAAAACCCAGAATATTTTCACAAATGTCTCCTTAATTCAATACCAGGCTCACTAATCAGTTTCATTTGCCTTCCTTAAAGATAGGTTAGATTAACTTCACCAACAAAGAAGTCATTTTTTTTTTTCTTAGCATCAAGTCTCCTGGCTTCACACGTGAGGATTTACAAGGACCAATCTAGGACAATCTTCACCCATGGTGTGCATTGTTTGTTCACAACACACACACATACATATGTGAATACCCACACCTATCAGATCACAGTTACCTGTTCTTCAAGAATGTGTTTGGTAGGCCTCAGACAAAAAATAGCCTCAACCACTTGAAATCACTTGATGACTACAATCTTAACTGAGGTTTTCAATTTTTTGGCTACTTGGAAATCATATTCCATTAAAATATAAATACCCCTCAAAGAGATGATTTTTTTTTTTTTAACCTGCTAACACATAAGTACTTCAGACCCTTCTCAGTGCAGAATAACTCATAATGGCCAAGGTCAGGAGGGAGGGCTGCTTTGGAAAAAAAGACATTAAATAGGATTCACAGTCTAAATTGCTGGGGAAATCAGACTAATCTGGCTCCTGAGTGGATGGAGGAAAAACAAGCAGGGACAGAATTGAGGAGAAATTTGGCTAAAAGTGGATATAAGAGAAACTGAAAATCAGGTAAACTGTTTCTCAGCTATAGAATAGGTGCCGAGGACAGAGAGGGGAAGAAAGAAGTTAAATTATAAGCATATTTTGGGAGAGTTTTATTTCTCTTTGTGAGTATAAAAGTATAAAGACATATTTCAATATTTTATGACTATGTTTCATTGTTCTAAACATGCAAATAAATACATAAAAAGTTTCTTAGGCAGTTGTCTAATGAATGTTTTAAAGAGTAAAGTTAATTATCTTACAACTTAAAGTAACTGGTGTCTGATCAAAACAGCTACGTTAGTATTGCATTCAACTGTTTGCTTGAAAAAAATTCATTCCTTTTAATTGTCTGTCACCTAACTGAACCCAAGGCATTTTGAAACAAAATGTGTTTGTATCCTTCATATAGATTTAAAAATTAAAATGAGATTAAATGAGAAACATAGGACTGGGAAGTGCCTCCAGAGGTCATTTAGCCCATTCCTGCCACTGGCAAGCTTCACCTAAATCATTTCAAACATATGGCTCACTACCTTGTGCCGTCTTCGTTAAGCAACCTAGCTCTTGGCTGCTCGCATTAACAATGTGTGTTCCTACAAACTGGCTTAATCGTTCTGCCTGGTTTAGTTACTCAAGAGTGTCAGATAATCCGTCTAACTCAGTAAAATATCCCTCAGTCAAATCAGTCAAACTGCATATATGTTTATCTGACTTAGCTCATTTTTTTATTTATTTCACTGGTAAAGACAATTAAAACACTCAAACAAGTGTAGGTGTGAAGAGATAACCTATAAATCAGGTTCTCCCTTAATCTCACTAAATTGCTCCTGAACTGATTTTAATCAAATTTTACTATATTCCTTTTCCTAATGGTCTTAAATGTGTCCTTCTTCCCTGCTCTTTCTTTAGGCAAAGTAAACCGAAGAGTCAAAGAACAATAAGCCAACAAAAATTTATGAGAAAATCCAAGGAGAGATTTGGTCTATTTTTTTTTTTTTCTAAATCAACATCTATTCAAAAGAACAATACTGAATGATGGAGGTATGCAGCTAAATAACACAGGTCAAAATGTTTGCTACTTCTTTACATCTTAGTGGTTCTTTCAAAAAATAAGAATTTCATACTTGTCTTTGCCTTTTCACATCGTGTGAAAGCAATGAAAAAAAGTTTTAAATTTGTCTATTTTTTTAAATAGCATATCTCCCTTAAAATATAATTTAAACATGTAAGACTTGCATTATTCTCTCTTCTTTAGACTAAGATAAGATTTTAGATATTACTCAGAGCCTGAAACCTTAAGATCATAAAATATTTGGAGTTTACTTGACCCAAATGTTTATAAGGGAAGCAGAGGAACATCGTTTAAAATTACACCATCTAGATAAATGCAGAATTACTATAGTACTGTTTTAAAACTGTATAAAACATTTGATTATTATTGATAATATTGAAGCTGGTTTCTAAAATATTGAATTACAATAACCAGCATATGAGATGGTCATTTCTCCAATTAAAGATTCCAACCAGAAAAAAACATTGTTCTTTCTTTGTATTGTCAATAAATATCCCACAATATGGAATCACTGAAGTAGCCTATGTTCAAAAATATCAATATAAATAAATTTGACAACCTGAATATCAGTCTTACACCTGTTAAAAATTTTTTTTACAACAGGATGTTAAAATATTCAATACTCAATCTGTTACTATTTTGTTAAATTAATACCATGCAATTCCAAAGGAGAAGGGACATTTAAGTGACTCTGACTTGTGATAATACCATGAGTTTCAGGGCTGTAGCCAGTGTTGTAAAATAGAAAAAATAATAATGCAAAAGCAGATACAAATTATTCTCAGAGGCATGAGTGATCTTCAGAGTGAAATATTAGAAATGATGTTACAAATACAAATAATGTGACTGAGAGCTCCTAATGTTCTGATATATGGCAATATGTTCTCACACTCATTAAAGTCTAATTTTAGCTCATTGACAGTTAACAACCTCACAAAATAAGACATTGCATTTCAATCTTATAATATTCTTTAGTGATATACCCTTGCGATATCTCACAGACACTACAAAGAAAAATCTTCAAATCTGACTTTACCATGTCCCCCCACAGTTCTAGAAATCCCTGTCTTGGTGAAAAGAGCCACAATAAATGCAGTTTGTCAGGTCAGAGATGAGCAGCCATGCATCATGTCAAACCCCAATCCTGTCAATTCTTCTTTGCAAATATCTCTCTGCTCTCTTGCCTCTTCTCTCTCTCTCTCTCTCTCTCTCTCTCTCTCTCTCTTTCCACCCCTCCTCACTGTTTCAACTCTAGTCTAAACTATTACATTAGCCTGCACTATAACACCCTCTTGAATGATCAGCATGAACATTTCACCCTCTACCTTTCTTTCTTCTCTTATTTGAAGCCAGAATGCTTTCTGTAACTTGAAAAGCTAATGGTGTCACTCTCCTACATAAACTTTTCCAAAGGCTTCTCATTGTTTTAGTGAACAGGACCTTTATCACAAAGACAATTTACCTTCTGCCTACCTCTTCAGTTTCATCTAGTGCCACTTTTTCCCTTGTTGAATAGGTTTGAATCATATTTTGTCTAGCTGCCTCTTTTACCTACAAGTGTTTTGTTCTGTTTTACTTAGATCCTTCAGATCTCAGCTTAAGCGTTATTCTTTTAGGTAACCTTCCCTCACGACTTCTCTGACTAGGTGAATGTTATCTGATACAGTCTCCCATACACTCATACTTGCATGTGTTCATTGTCTTCCCTGTTACAACATAAGCTACATGAGGATAGAGATTCAATGCCTGTCACTGTTCCTCACATATGGGTTGTTATTTAATGCATGTTGAGTATTAAGTGAGAGCTGAAGATATATAAACAGATTATTTTCTATATATGTTGCTCAATTCATGATATTGTGGCTATTCTCTGATTATTTTTTCCCTCCCCCTTTAACCTGATTATTTTATTTGAAATTACTAGTGACTTCTAATTCACAATTCCTAGAATCAATTGAGTAATGATTGTTCTCTTATTCCCCAGTATATCCAGATCTCTACTCCTGTCATGGCTTTTGCTAATCCTCCACACTCTTAACTATTCCTAGTGTCATTTTATTTCAAGATTTCTGTCAATCTCTTTTCTTCATTATTGCAAATAAAAATTGTAAAATTCTCCAAACCCCCTGCATGTCTTCAAGCTATTATCATTTTTCTTTCCATTCTTGAAATATTTGCAAGTTTACTTCTCAAGAGTGGCATATCAGGCTCAATAATAAGAATCTTCAATGTTCCAATTTATAAACAAGTTTATATTCCATGAAGTGTCTAGTGTAGTGCACTAAATATGTTATAGACACATGATATATACTACAAAATATTAAGAAAAATAAGTGTGTCTTACTGTAATCCAGTTGGAAGAAAACAGTTTCTTCTCTCATTGTAAGTCTTTCATCCTGAATATCCAAGTATTTTCTATTACGGTGTGCAAAAGTTCACATTGATTTGTTTACAATATCCCTAAGTGATTAGATCAGATGCAATTTCTAACCCTCATACTATACCTGCTACCCTAAAATTTGACATTGTCAGGTTAAAAATATTAGTTGATAAGAACCAAAAGATGTAAACCAATTATATTGTAAGATCATCTTTATTGCTAGTAAAACTATTTTAGTTATAATATTATTCATCATATTGGAATATGTCTTTGTAAGACTAATGAAAGCATTCTTTTTGGGGAGTAAAGTCTATACAGACACAAATAATAAAATATTCAGAGGAATAACTACTTTCTAAGTGGGAATTCTTGAATGTTATTTTTTTTCAGCCATTTATAGCTGTGTATTGTAAAAAGTCTTATTTATTGAACTAGAAAGATTTTTAAATGTCAAATATATGATTATCTTTATTATCCAGAGCCAAAATGGAGATTCATTTAAATGGTGTAAGTTACCTGTATAGGTTCTACCCTTTAAAAACCTGGGGCCTATGGTACTTAAGGGTATTTAAGTCAAGTTAAATTTTGAAGATTATTCACACAGCCATCTGTTCCTTTACAATGTATGTTGCAAACCATAGGGTCAATGTTAACCAATTAAAATTTAGACACTTAAACCTGTGAAAAGAAACTCATGAACCAATTTCATATCTTAATGATAAAAAAATTTTATCTTAAGTAAAGATATTTTGGATAATTAAAGTATATCATATTTTTATCAATATAATCTAATTCATAGTTGAATAATGTTTCAGAAATTAAGAAATCAAACCTGGTTACATTCATTCTGAACACATTTTCAGAATTCTATTAAAAAATATATGCAGGCTCAGTAATGTATAAAATATCCAAACACATTTGACTTAGGTTTATTTGGCTAACTACAAGTTTCCTTAAATTTCACTGCCCTTCCTTAAGGATCAGAACATTGATCAGTATAGGACTAAATGCATTTTTTAAAAATTAAGTTAAAATATACCACTGTATAATTACCAATTTACCAGTAAGTATATAATTTCACTAGTAAATGTAGCTCCAGTTAACAAAGGTCTAAGGAAGTGATTCTCAAACTTTAGACTACAAAAGAATCATGCGGAAAACTTATTATAATACAGATTGCTGAGTCTTACCCCCATTTTCTCATTCTGTAGGTCTGTTCAATAATTTGCATTTCTAACTTATTCCCCTAAATGATGCTTTATCCATTGAGAACCACAGGTTTAAGGAATCATCCTATTTTTCTGCACTGCAAATGAGTTTTGACTATATATTTTTTTTAATTAAAAGCATACTGAGAAACAGAAAAATTTACAACCTACTTGTAGGTATATGTATTCTTTTTCATTCCCTTCGTGTCATAATTCTAAATCCCCCTAATATTCAGTCTTTAAAATCAAGACAGACTAGCTGTGTGAGGCATTATTCTAAATTGAAATAGAACTTTGTTAATCCTTCAAATTAATTTGTGCATTGAGGGCAATAATTCCTGGATGTCATAATTATTTATTTCAATTCTCTTTCCTCTAAATATTGTAATCATACTACTATTGCATATATGTGGAGATTATATTTCAGTCTGTGTTTATTTTATGTTGCTTTCCATATGTTTTTCCATTTTAACATTTTTTTTTCAGAATTACTTGATGAAATCTGTTGGACAAATGGTGAAAGATATAGGAAAAGAGAACAAATAGGAAAAAAATAGAACAATAATACTTTTGGTCTTAAGCCTTTTCTTATCTTTCATGGTCTTATCATAGACAGAGGCCACATCTTTTAGAGAAGGATTCATACTGGGATACTCAGGAGGTCTCTCAGGAACCATATACTATCCTCGTTAGTAGAGTGGCTTTATTTGTATTCCCAGCTAGTCCACCTGATATCTGAAAATTTTTCACAGTTATGCTGTAGACGGATCAATAGCATGATTTGATATCCATGAGGAGGAGGGGGACACCCTCTGATAGTTTCTATTTTTAAACAACTAAAATTGTTTTGTATTCCCTAAACCATATTGATCCATGAAACAAATGATAGTTTTACTAAAGCTCCCTTTTGTAAACTCTGTCACAGAGGAAACCTTGGAAAATTACAATTAATGGCAGGGAAAATGTTGGAAATCTATTTTACCATGTAACTTTACTGCCAGCTCCTGCTATGTACAAAATAAAGCAAGACCCACATGTTTTTCTCCCTGGGTTTGGATATGGCTGGACTGATGCAGTGGCAATGAAAATGGCTTATATTTATACCTCCAGGGTGCTTTAACGCCCTCCCAACTAATCTGCCATCTTGTCCATTATGAGAATGAGCTGTAACGGCTGAATTGGCATTGTCACCATTTTTCCATTTCAGCAGAAAATTTATTTATTTATTTATTTATTTTTATTTTTTATTTTTTTGTGGTATGTGGGCCTCTCACTGCTGTGGCCTCTCCCGTTGCGGAGCACAGGCTCCGGACGCGCAGGCTCAGCGGCCATGGCTCACGGGCCCAGCCGCTCCGCAGCATGTGGGATCTTCCCGGACCGGGGCACGAACCCGCGTCCCCTGCATCGGCAGGCAGACTCTCAACCACTGCGCCACCAGGGAAGCCCGTCAGCAGAAATTTTAAAAGGTGGTTGTCACTACATAGGCTCAAGTCATGCCATCTGCTTTCCCATTTGGGAAAACGCAAATAAAAATGGTGGGGGAGATGTCTGGTATTTAATTAGAGGTGGACTATCTGTTTCCCCAATCTTCTCTATCTTGACACCTGCTGAGTCATACACAGAATACTAACAAGAGTCATAAAATGGTTCAGGAGCTCTGGTGAGAGAAATATTAAAATCAGGTTGGCCTTTGAGCATAACAAATGCACATTTCCTTATTACCTTAAACCACACAGAAAAGTTTTCATTCATGTGAAATGCATTGACCTCTTAGAACACTACAGTTGTAGTTCTTAAGGAAGTATTGTTATTACATATTAGTGAATCTAGATTTCTAGGCATATATATTTCTGAAACTATATAATAAAATTCATGTTTAAAATGGAATTTAATAATTGCCATAAATATTAAATGTCTTACTTTTACCTACCAATAAAATCTCTTACCTATGGATATGTATATGTGTAATTCTTTGTCTATAATACTAAAAGATATGTAATTACTATTACAACTTCAAGGGGCCCACAATGTTTATAGTGGGCCCTTTAGACTTTGTTGAGTGTGTAGTTTATCCAACTACTAGAGATATTTTTTCCTTACAATTCTAGATCTATACCACTGTTGACTATGGCACAAGTATAATGCACATTTCAATAAAAGAGTACGGCTGGGAATTAACAGGCTAATAAAAAGAACTTTAAGGGTGCATTAAATTAGAATTTAAGATGTCTCCTGTATCTGTAGCACAAATGCTAATAAAATATAAATCTGTTATTAACTTTTTATAGTCATGCAAAGTAATAAAAGCTAAAAAATGTTGAAGATTTATCAGCACATATTTATAAGATGAACCGAATATAACACAGAATTGCTAAATTCTGAACAATTTAAAAGAACAAAGTTAAATTATGAAACATATGTGTTAGGAAGAGGAAAAAATTTTAGGGAAGAGGTGAAGAGAAATAATGTATATATATATACACTTTGTTTCCTTTCAAAAATAATGTTTTATTTTGGCCTACAAGGCAGCCCGAGATTTATCTTTAATGAACACAAAAGCCAAGAACCTATTTTCTGTCCTTTAAATGACTGTAGCATTAAACTAGGATATTCTGTTCCAGGGACAATATATGTGTCACATGTCACTGTTTGCAACAATATACCATTTGTGTCAAATATGTGCTGACAATACAACCTGGCTTTCTCATTAGGATCATACAACCTGTTAGCTGTTGCTTAATAATACATTAACCTATTGAGAATGTTCATTGTTTAAGTCATAATTGCACAGATCTAATTGTTACATGCGGCTGGGAAATTAAAATGATGATCCTCTGAGACAGCTCTGCTCAAAATTCATGTAATAATTAAAGAAAAAAAATTTTTAATTATATTCTTGCTGGCATATTTGAAGGCTTTCAAAGCCTTCATAGTCAGATTTTAAAAGAAAAGTGATGCTTCTCAAAAAGAATATCAAAATGGTGTACTTCCATCTATTTACCTATATGGAAAAGAAAATGTTTAGGGTTTTAGGGGTATAAAGACTCTAAATTATTAATATGAAAAAATAAACAAAAACGGTTTATATTTCACTTACAGAAGCCATATTTATTGTGATACACTAAAATGAAAATGCATTAAAAATTTAATACAGGAAGTTCAGAGATTGCCCACACACTATTTTGAGAAGCTGAAATATTGCAGCATGTTACACTGCAGTAAAATCCTAATAAAATTTTTTAAATTTTATATAGTGTAAAAAAATGACTGCATAAAATTCACTGTTAACTGTAACAAGTATTATTTAATTGTAGGTATTACCAGAGTCCTCACTTGTCGGAATATATTATAAATTTGGTAATATAACTTTGTTTTTTCCCCTCCCTTAAAAATACCAGCTTGTCAGTATTTTAAAGGATTTTGAATACCAATAGTTATCACTTGTAAGTTGTCTTGGACAGCTGACTATTGCTAAAGGTGCCACATTCTAAAAAAAACAAAAAAATTCTCAGATTCAGAAAAAAGCCTTGAAAAATATTTACTTCTTAGCCTGCTATTAATAGTTTGCCACATAACAAATCAGTAGAAGTCCTACTTTTCTTACAAATTTTTAAATAAGGCTATTTTTAATATTAAATTAATTAAATGAAATATGGCTTTTAAAAAGATACTTGTGGTTCTCATAAAATAATTTTAGGCTTCCTAATTTAGCAAAAATAGAAGTGGTTATAGTAGATAACAGAAATTCTCTAAGGCATAATTTTTGATATGATACAAGCATAATTCATAAGTTCCTTATTGTTTTCATGAACATTATCCTTCTAAAATAAAAATAAACAAATGCATGCTTAACATTCTCCATATCTCATCTGTAAAAATCATATTTAAAAAGCGTATTTCAGGGCTTCCCTGGTGGCACAGTGGTTGAGAGTCCGCCTGCCAATGCAGGGGACATGGGTTCGTGCCCAGGTCCGGGAGGATCCCACATGCCGCAGGGCGGCTGGGCCCGTGAGCCATGGCCGCTGAGCCTGCACGTCCGGAGCCTGTGCTCCACAGCGGAAGAGGCCACAAGAGAGGCCCGCGTACAAAAAAAAAAAAAAAAAAAAAAAAATGTATTTCAAGAGCTCATTTCAGAAATGTTTACATCCCATCTTGTAAGTAACCCAGGAAACAAACTGACCAGAACTAAGGAATTGAATATGCCTGATTCCCTCTAGTCACAGTGTTCATTCTTTTATGCCACAACTGAGAAGTAAGGGTAGGGTCAGAAAATGGGAAGTTTTTTTTTTTAATTGTAAGATAATCAATCATGCATAACCAGAAATATGCATTCAAAAATAAAATTATTTTGATAGAAGTCAACTTTTAAAAGGTGAAACTAATATAAGCAATTTTAATACGGTAGTTTGTAATAATTTGGCCTGAAAAATTTAAATGATGCAATGCAATTTTACATTGTATGTAAGGAAAGAAGCAGAAATCTCATAAAAGCACTAATCCTTAGGTAATAGTACTTGTTTACTGATCTGGCAAATTTTACATCAATTCAAGTGACTCCTTTGACCATATCTTAAATGAAATAGTGTGGTTTCTAACTTCAAGTTCTTACAAGTGCCCAAATTAATAATCATAATAGCTAAGTTAAGGGCTGAATATGTGCAAAGTATTTTATTTAGTGTTTTCTGTATAGAAATGCACAATCCCTCACCCCAGTTCCTTAGAGCTAGATATGTTTAGGATTTTAGGTAATTCAAGTGCATGTACCATTTTATGTCATGCCCCATCTGGGTTGAGCAGCACCCCATATTTAATGAGTTTAATAATTCACAGTAAAATATGAAAAGCCACAATGAGTGGGATCAATAAAGGCTAAAAATTGTCTCAAATCAGTTTAGGTAAGGTTTTTTGCTAAATTAATTTTGGAGCCAACTTAAAAAAAGAAAAAAAAAACTGTTAGTTTTAAAGCTTTACGGATTTCAGAATTTTGAATAAATGATCGTGGACCTTGGTCATCTCACACACCTATGAGAAAAGTAACCACACACCTATGAGAAAAGTAATGTCATTACTATTTTATATACAAGGAAACTGAGGTTTAACACTGATAAATATCTCACCCAAAACTGTATAACTAGATTCCACATATATGTGTTAGTATACGGTATTTGTTTTTCTCTTTCTGACTTAGCAGGTGGGATAGGGATTGTGGGAGGGAGACACAAGAGGGAGGAGATATAGGGATGTATGTATATGTATAGCTGATTCACTTTGTTATACAACAGAAACTAACACACCATTGTAAAGCAATTATACTCCAATAAAGATGTTAAAAAAAATTGTATGGCTAGTACCATAAACACACAGCATTGATTTCAACCTAAGTTTTCTGTCTATAAGGCCTAGAACTACTTAGGGAAATTGCCCATAATAAATCTGACAATTTCACAGATGCCACTGTGTCTTTATTCCGGATTTTGTATTGCTTTCTTTGTTTAAAACCACTTCTCTTTATAAAAAGCTGTTAGAAATTTATGTTTACTGAAGTCTCTGAAACTATACAGTTAAGTAGTGTTTTCTAAGGGTCTATAGAAAAGTGAGCACACTCTAAAATTCATATTCAGTTCTTTAAATTATAACTTGAAAATCTTTATTAAACTTGCAACTATAATAAGAGAATTTTAAGTGGGAAAATATACATTTGATGGATAAACTTTTTAATTTTTATTTTCACCTATTTAAGACAGGTGTTCTCAAGACTCAAACTAAGAAGTTGCTTAACGGTTAAGACATTTGGTAAGAGGAATCTTATGATAGTTCAGCAAATAGACCCAAATCATAATAATATATGTTCTAACTTATAGAAGGAATGCTCATAAAAGAATGCTTAATTTATAGAAAAAATTCCCTTATTAAAAGGAAAAATTCCCATTTTACTACTGTGACTGATCGCAGATAGTACTATTACCTTTTCGAAAATGTCCTATTTTTTTAATAGGTAAGTTATTTTACTGTGTCAAAATATACATAACATAAAACTTAGCATTTTAAACATTTTTTGGTGTAACGTTAAGTGGCGTTAAGTGGCGTTAAGCACATTTACATTGTTGTGAGATTGTCACCACCATCCATCTCCAGAAATTTTTCAACTTCCCAAACTGACACTGTGTATCAATTAAATAACAACTCCCCATTCTTCCTGCCCCTCAGCCCCCTGCAACTACCATTCTATTTTCTGCCTCTGAATTTGACTATTCTAGGGACCTCATATAAGCAAATCATGTAATATTTGTCATTTTGTGACTGGCTTACTTCACTCAGCATAATATCTTCAAGATTCATCTATGTTTTAGCATGTGTCAGGATTTGATTCCTTTTTAAGACTGAATAATATTCCATTGAATCCATATACCACATTTTGTTTATGCATTCATCCATCAATATTCTTCTGGCAATTGTGAATAACGTTGCTATGAACATTAATGTAAAAATATCTTTTCAAATCCCTGATTTCAACTTCTTTGGGTATAGCCAGAAGTGGAATTGATAGATCACACAGTAATTCTATGTTTAATTTTTTGAGGAACCACCATACTGTTTTTCACAATGGCTATAACATTTTACATTCCTACCAGAAATTCATAAGGGTTCCAATTTCCCCACATTCTCACCAGCATGTGTTAGAAAAAAAAAATTTTGTATAATTTTACCTTACTCAGTGACCCCAAACTACTTACAGCTATTAACTCATTACTAATCACAAATAAGTATTTTAATTTTCTGTTTATTTTTCTACACATTGTTCTATTATTATTTTTTTAACCTCTAGTATATTGCACAGTATATATTACATTAAAATTTGAATGAATGAATGAACCTTATTAGAGATTTAATATATAGACTGACAGGCCTATGTAAGTTACCCAAATCCAATAACATAATTAATGGGATTTGACATGGGTACATAACAAACTTTGGAGTCTCTCGTGCTTATAAGCCTTGTTCTTATGGTCACAGAGGAGAGACCACCTAAATCAAAGTTACTACATAGCTTTCTTAAGCTACTTGCCAGTACATGCAGATAAGTTTTAAGATCATAAAGCATTATAGAGAGCCTGGCCTACCTTTTAAGATCAGCTTTATCTGAGTTATCAGCTATACTTCAGACTTGTAGGGTTCCTCAAGGCTGCTCATGAAAGTGCCAACCAGAAACTTCCAATTTTTAAATTATTAGGGATGAGCAATTAGCACTAACCAACTCAGATTTTCTTATACCAAAAAAAATATGGGATATTTACTGATCTTCTGGTCCAAGAGACTCTAGGGACAGCCAACAAACTGGTCAGAATTCACTGAATGCCAGTCGGAGCTATGTCCCTAGCATAGTCAGTCCAGTGAAATAAGAAAAAATATTAGTTGACATCAGGACACAGTCAAATAGTAATTCATGTAGTTAACCTATTTGCAGACATGTTAAGGTAATAGATGACTGGAACTGAAGAATTTTTAACAAAACAAAAAGTTTATTAAAGATGCTCAGTTATCTGGACTTTCCTTGTTTAAAATTCTTCAGAAGGTCATGGTAGCTAATAATTATAGAACATTAATTTCACCACAGACACTGGTGATGGTCTCGGTTTAACAAAGCCTCCTTTCTTCTACACTACACAAAATAGAAAAGGTCTATATAATTTCATACAACCTTGGGGAGATTAACCTGCACAGATACACTCAGTGGCAAATCAACCAATCCCTTTAAGGGACATAAGGGAAAAGGAATATGCAGACAAATAGGAAAAGTCATATATGTAAACTGCTAAAGTCTTCCCTAGTATTTGGTTCTAAATGTATCTTTAGAAAACTGTTTCATCTTTTTCACATGAAAATTTTTATCTGAAGGTTTCTGTGAAATTTTTCAGAAAGTTAACATGGAAAACCTTTTAAGACTATTGGTTATTTTCATTTATAGTATGAATAAGTTTTAATACTACTTAATATGAAAGTTGTATTAATTAAAGTTTGTAGTAGTACCTACATTGTAGAGTTATTGTGAGGTTTAGATAACCTAATATTTGTAGAGAGTTTGGAACATTGTCTGGCTTAAAAGTGTTTGCCTAATAAATATAATAATAGTGCTAATCAGACCACTGGCTATCAACTTTGCAATACTTGTAGGTCAAAAAGAATTTGTTGAAGTTAGAAGCAAACAAATTCAAAATTAATTTTGAATAACTGATATACTCTTCCAAAAAGAGAATAGTGCATTTCCTCTGCAGGAAGATCCAAAAAGAAATATGTTCACTTGAGCAATTGAGGGTTGCTAACTAATTATTATCATATGACTAATTAATTAGCATCGCACAAACCTACGATTTGTGTTAAATATGGTCTGTTCCAGTGTGATTTTATAAACCTGGACCAAGGAATCAATCAGTCAGTAGGGTAGTATTTGTTTCTGTGTTTGAAAGTAGCACTTGTCAAATACATTTCCAGGAAGAATTTGCAAAAATGTCAACTCCTTTGAATTCAAGCTGGAAGGAAAACTAACAAAAATTCAGATGCTTACACATACGTTTCTCTTTTCTCAGAATTCATCAATTAGATATTGAGGAAGTTCATTTAAAATTTAACTATCCAAGTTTTCCTTCTTTTATAACTTACCCTTATGATTAATTACCCCATACTTTTTCATTATTTTCTCTCTTTCCTATGAACATATTAGCATGCAACCATAACGATGTTAAATTACCTTTAAAAACACATAAAAATCAGTGGAGCATGCTGTTTTCCTTTTTACATGAAATCTGCTCTAAATATATTACAATATTTTAACACATTTTAGGAGTGTTTATTTTAGCCCCAATTCTAACACAGCTTGGGCTGACTGAACATGTTAAGTGGAGCCTGTGCCTCTCTGTATGGCATTCTGGATTGTTGTAATAAGGTGTATCCAGGTTGGATTTTTTCATTATTGATTTAATCAATAAATATTTTCAGAAATGATGAGAAACATGTAAGACTTTTAACTGGCTAAAATTGGCTTTTTATTCCTAATATTTTTATAATAGTATTGCTTCATTCTGAAGATAACTATGTCAAAATATTTCCTTCATTAAAAAATTAAATCGGAGTTTCCGAAGCACGTTCTATATTTTAAAATTCATCTAAAGGGAATGACACTGACACTATGCTAGAACAGCCTACAGTACCCCCCAATATTTTGGCTTGCTGTCCAAAAGCAATGGTTTATTTGAGTGTCTGCCTCTTTTGTGAACTCTCATGTGTACCGTATGTTAACAATCATATATCCTTATTACACATTCCTATTATCTTTTTGTTTTGTTGGCACTTATCATATGTGAGTATGTTTGCATATGTGCGTTTATGTGTGTGTATGAGAGAAAGAAAGTGGAGGATTGAGAAGAGAAATATCATAGGGGAAAGACTCAACCTTATTCAATGATAGCAACACTCAAGAAATGTTTGTCAAATGAATATTAATTTGGTTCCAAAGTTAGAATTGTACTATAAATTGCCTTTGAAATGTGGTAAACTCATTTAAACAAATACTTCATTATACCTCTCTTCATTTAAATGAGCATGTAATTTTATTTAAAATGGTGATGCTTTTATCAGTGATATTAATTTTCTTTGGTTTATCAAAAGTTCACATGTATCATTTCTACATTCATCCATTCATTGATTCAATAAATATGTATTCAGGACCTGCTATATACTATGCTATATACTACACACATACTAGGCACTGAGAATATATTTTGATACTGAAATATTTAAATATATGAATTAAGTTCATCTTAACAATACCATATAAATCAATGTAATAAGGTAATAGTAATAAGGCTAATTTCACTATAGACTAGATCTATATCAGAAATATGATTCTTAAACATGGAGCAGGCATATTTTTTAAAACAAGATGAATGATCAGTTAAGTAAAATATCAGTTAAAATTATTGTTTTTATGCAGATTAATTTCTGGTAAACTCTTTTTATGTATACCAGCTAATTATACTAATAATACTATATTAATAACATTAAAACACGAATTTTATATAAATTATGTACAGAAATTCATTTTATTTCATTATATAAATTATCTATATAAATAATTTTATATAAATTATTAATTGAGCATCTACCAATGTGCCAGACACAGAGGATACAAAAGTGAACAAGCAAGTCAGAAATCCCTGATCTTAAGAAGCTTACATCTAGGGAAATAGATGAAAATAAAAGATAAATCCACACATTATATAGTATGATATAGTAATATATACTAAAGAGGAAAAATGAGAGAAGAGGAATATGGGTTGAAATTTTAAATAGGGTGGCATAGGGAAGGCCTCACTGGGAAAGTAGCATTTGAGTAAAAACCTAAAGCAAGAGGCAAATTATTCTTACAGGTGTGAGAGAGAAGCACAATCCACACCAAGGGAACAGCAAGACCTTCAGGCAGAAACAAGGTTGGTTCGTTCAAAAATCAATGATTAGGCTGCTACAGCTGGAGGTGAGTGAAGGAGGAGGAAAGGCAATAAGAGAACTCAAAAACATAATGGAGTGTGGGTGTCATAGGAACTTGGAGATCTCTGCAAAGATTTTGACTTTGTGTATGAGATGGAAGGCACTGGGAAAGTTTTGAAAAGAGGAATGACATGATCTGAACAACTTTTAACAAACCACTCTGTTACTTTGGAAAATATGAAAACATTGTGCACATTTTGACATCACAGACATTATTTTGGCACCCATAAAAACAACACTCTAGTAATTAAAATCCTTCCTGAAATCTCAGAGCCTAAACACGTTATTAATTCAATCTAGTCTCCGTCCACTTCATATCTGTTTGGAAGAAGGTAATAAATCACTAATGAACCAGCTGGATATTTCTGAACTTTATATGTCACTCAGGTCACAGAAAGATATCATTATCTTAATCTCCAATCCTGCCTACTATCAGGAAATGGAAAAATGAGTTTGGGGAAAGTAAGAAATTCTTTCTAAATAAATGACCAGTGACATTCAAAAGGCCAGTCACATTATTGAAAGATTATTTGTTTTATTATTCATCCTTTTGGATAGTTAAATATTATCTGATTTATCAAAGGTTAGCCAAACATAAATCTCTAAAATGATAATGATTATCAACAGAAAATGTCAAGTTTTAATGTTTTAAAACTTGCATAAATTAAGCAATCTATAAAATCTATTCAGATCTATTTTTTTTCTATTTTTACAAAATAAGTTAGTAACTGATTTTACAAACAATGATATCTCATCTTTGGAGTATTTTGCCTTCTAATTACTAAGGATTCTATTACTGGTAAAGTAAATTATTTTTTCACATTAATAATTAGAAATTGTCCTCCAAATGAAGCAAAAGACTATCATTTTTTACTTTCTAATTTTTTTTTTCTTTTTTTTTTTTTTACAAAATGTTAACTGTTTTGTTTCTAAACCAAATATATGATTTTTCCATTTGGCTGTGCTTGGATAAAGAAATGTGAATCAAAGTCTCCCTTGACTATAAGTATCTATGATTGGCTTCCAGAGATAACATCAGCAACCAACGGTTACACAATTCTAAACCTTTCTGTCTCTCCCAGAATATCATTTATTTGTAAAATTTTATGCAAATCAGGTCTCCGTATTTGTATTTCTACCTTTATTTCTAGCCAAAGCAGAAAAAAACTATAGGTTTTTGAAATTTCTCTTTATCAGTCAACAACAGGAAATCACTTTATAATGCAAATATAAATTATTTTAAGCAAGTTCTAATTTTAAATTATCATTTTTTATCTTGTTAGTGAAAACTGTGCCATTTACCTTCTGAATTCAAAAAACTCCTCAAATATTGACATTTAAACCAATGCCTGCAAACTAACTCCATTCAGTTATCAAATACCATAGTTTTTATTTGTCATAAGCCTCGTTACATGTCAGTAATAACAAATGTCATTGTCTTCTCTTATTAAAAAACACAATTTGATAGCAACATGAATCAAAAAGTTAGAATAAGTTATTCATAAGACATCAATAACCACTTTTTAAAATCAAAATATGTGGTTAGAATTTTTTTGAAACTGAGTTGGTTATATAACATTTTAATCTGATGTCAAATGCCATTGTTAAAGAGTTTCATGAATACTACTCCTCAAGCCTAAGAGGAAAGACTGTTCTAGTTTCTTCAAGACTCCTAACGTATGGGAGAGAATTTCCTCTTGTGAGTTCCTACCATACCCATGATAATTTTATTCATATTTTTATAATCAGTGGTTCTGACTTCTCATAAGTTTGTTGGTTACAGCACTGAACTAATGATTTGTAAATTCATTCAGTTTTCATATGGTCCTGATTCCACAGACCTATTTTATGGCAACAGGCTGTCAGTGTAACCCTGGCCAGTTATTGCACAGCTATCGTATATACCACTGCAACCTCAGCACCTAGCACAGGATCTGACACAAGCCAGGGAGAGGGGTAATTGGAGGTAGTCAAATAATGTTTAAGAGAGGGATACCACTAAAGTCAAAGTGTCTGGGTTCACATCCTAGGATTGCCCTTCTGACTCTGTGTCCTTAAGCAAATTACTTAGATACAGTTATAAAATGGTTTTATGTTTGTAATTATTGCATGGGATTAAATGAGGCACTACATGTATTTGGCAGTGAACTTTTTATGTTATACATTAAATTTTAAAAAGGAAACAAATAACTGAGGATGGCTTATACCTAATGCCACATACTTTCACCCACATGCATTATGAACTATCTCTATGTTCTGTTCTTATAAGTTCTTTTATTACAGTTTTAAGGAATCATAAGTAGCATGATCATGCATACTATGGTTTGCAATTCACCATGCTTTTTTTTCTGACAAGTACTGAAAAACTCTTTAATAAGATTTTCATAAGTACAATTAAGTACAGTGATATTTATAAATGCCTATTGAGCAAGAGTTTCTAAAATGGAATTGGGTATAAACATATTCTAGAAAAGTAATCTCTTCAAATTCTTTCATTCTGTTCCTATTAAAATGATCAGTGATGGTATAATAAAACTTTTGTCAAGAATAAAAGATTGCCATAAAAAATCCTTGTGATAAGAGCTAGAATAAGAGAAATGTAGCCGATTCAGTCACATTAAAGAGATAAAAGACAGTGGAGTCAATTTGAACAATGATAGTAGATCATGATTTATATTAAAAATACTTTTTCAATTAATGGAATAATCTGTTTGTTTTCCAGTGAACAATGCTATGTATTTGAAACAGTAGCATCTGTTCTTATATGATAATATATGAAAAGAGAAATTAATTTGTCTTTAACCATGTGCTATAAAACATATTAGTTATGAACTCAAAGAATCATGAAACATTATTTCAACTGAAGTGGAATCAGATCTAAGTTTGTTAATGTTATTCATGCTATATTAAATATAGGATAACAAGCACAAGTGTAAGACCTGAAACATTTTTTAGGGATTCTTTGGGATAAGACTGCTTACATATAATGTCATAAACAAATTACATAGTTATAAAACAGCATAGACTTTGTAATATGACAGACTGAGTCTTGCAATTTATTACTTTTCTGATCTGGACAAGTTACTTGAACTTTTCACATCTAATCTCATCTATAAAATGGATAGAATTTCACCTGCTTAAAGGAGACAGAATTTTATCTAACAGAGGAGGTCATCTACTCAAAGAGTTTAGACTAGAACCTAACTTTGTAACATATAATGAAGTGTAAGTTCCTTTCTTCCATCCTGCCATTCTTTTCTAGAATGTATATGACTTTATGAATAGTTTTACCTTTTTTTGAAATTTAAACAATTAGGTGAAAGATTAAATCAGACTGTACTAATCAAAAGCATACACTTCTTTAAAATTGAGTTTCAGAGGTTAATATATATTATTGTAAACAGTATTGCAAAAAAGTAGTTACTTGATGAAAGGATTTATTTATTTAGTTATTTTTGGCTGCAGTGGGTCTCCGTTGTTGCATGCAGGCTTTCTCTAGTTGCGGCGAGTGGGGGCTACTCTTCGTTGCAGTGCACGGGCTTCTCATTGTGGTGGCTTCTCTTGTTGTGGAGCATGGGCTCTAGGCGCACGGGCTTCAGTAGTTGTGGCACATGCGCTCAGTAGTTGTGGCTTGTGTGCTCTAGAGCTCAGGCTTAGTAGTTGTGGCACACGGGCTTAGTTGCTCCACGGCATGTGGGATCTTCCCGGACCAGGGCTCGAACGCGTGTCCCCTGCATTGGCAGGTGGATTCTTAACCACTGTGCCACCAAGAAAGTCCTGAAAGGATTTAAATATTTGCTTATTTTATGCTATATGATCTCTTCTCTTACGGTCTATATCCCCCTTATTTAAAGAATATTTACAAAGCTTGAAAACAGAAAAAAAGAACTGGTTAAAGATGAGTCTCTTGTACGTGCCAGGCATGTTTCTGACTTAGCATCTCCATCCCTCTGCCTGGATTGTGCTTCCCTCTTATATCTGCAAGGCTAATTCCTTCTCTTTCTTTAGGCTTTCATTCAAAAGTCACTTTTTCTGTGAAGCCTTCCATGTACCATCTTATTTAAAATTCCAGGATACTCTCTCATTGGTTTTTCTCCTTGGTACATACTACTATAACATATTATATAATATGCTTAATTATCTTGGAGAAAGATTTCATAGAAGAAAAGAGACCTGGAAAAGGAGAGACAAATTTTGAAATATATAGAAGTGGCTAAGGCAAGAGCTTATACTGGAATAGGATACAATTGAGATTTAGAAGAGGAGGAAAGGAATAATGATGATAAGGAAGACACTTCACTAGTCTTGAAATGCAACATGAGAAACATGGATTTCATATGGAGATCTTGAGAGTGTTATTGGATGGTTGGAGGCAGTGAGAATTCAAAACACTAAGAAGGTGAGCTTTACTGCTTACTGAGTTTATCAGGGAAGGAGACAGACATCTTAAAGAGAAACTGCCAAAATATGCCAGTAACAGTTGCATCACTCTGAACAATACTATAACACTTCTGGCATTACATGCTGATAACTGCTTATCTAAAGCGAAAAAAAAAAAAAAAAATATATATATATATATATATATGTATTTTTCTGTATCATAATTTCTTAATTAGATGAACAATAAGTAACTAAATATACAGTTTAAGGAACTTTATTCATTTTCATTCTTTTATACTTTAAGGAAACTATGGAAGTAGAGTTTCAAAATAATTTTTAACTCAGAAAAACACTCTCCTGATGTATTTTATTGGATTAAATTTAAACCCACATGTATATCAGAACATACAATAAGCATTTTAGATGTTTCCATTTTATTAACTTGAATAGCATCTGTGCTATATTGGAGACTTTCTGACCCCATAATTTCTTTACATGAAGATTCATAATCCTTTCTATGAAAATAAAATTGTTGTCACAGATACTTGAAATGTTCAATTTAGACGAATTCTCTGTATTTTCTGCATATGAAAATTTTCCTTATTTAATAACAATACAGACTATATGTTGAGATATTAAACATAACCATTTTTAAATGCATGTTACATATTTCATCTTAGTGTGCATATGCTATTTCTTTGATATCATAAGAAACTTACAAAGTCATTATGAAAATGGCTACTCTACATATATTTTCCCAAAATGTATTATAACTTTTATTTTTCCTGCTACCTTAGAGAAAAGAGTGTTTTATGATATTTCCCCAATATTCTATAGCAAGTACTTTTTTGCCATTTACTTTTAGGAATGCAGTAGAAACTAAAGGTAAAGAGAGTACAGCTGTTATTATAACCACTTGTTGAAACTCTGACTTTTTCACTTATTATTGGTGCTATGGACCAAATTGACCTCTCCCTCCCCAGTAGTCATATGCTGAAGCCCTAACCCCTCAGTGTGACTGTATTTGGACACAGGCCTATAAGGAGTATAAGGAAGTAACAGATTAAATGAGGTCATTAGGGTGGGGTCCTGATCCCTTAGAATTAGATCCCTTAGAATAGTGATTTTATAAAAAAACACACCAGAGAGACAGCCCTTTCTCTCTCTCTCTCCACCATGTGAGGACAGAACAATATGAAAGATTACAAGAAGCCAGGAAGAGAACTTTCACCAGAAAGCAACCATACTGGCATATTTATCTTGCACTTCCAGCTTCCAGAGGTTGCTTCATTGCAACTTCTCAATCTATTTATCATTTTGTACTGGACATCTTCTTTGCTAATGAATAATGAAATATTGAGTATGATTCTAAATGAAATCAATATAGCCCATATTAAAATTAAAAGTTGGTTTTCAACATAATTGTTTTTTTAATAACAAGAGTTTGTCCTACAAATGCACACTGTTTTCTTTTAGAGATACTAAATGGTGGTAAGGGAATTTTATGGGTCAGTAAGTTTGCTGTTTCCCACCCAATACTCCAGACTGAAGAGAAGACATTTCTCCCCTCAGCAAACCAAGCAAACAGCCTGTTTGCCATGCCTCTTACTTGAATGACCCAAATTGTTTTCCAGCATCAGATTGTGAGTATAGAGATAGAATAGGAAGGAAGGTAAGCGTAGAAAAAGTAATTGCCTCAGAAAGCTCATTTAGACTGTGGCTATAAGGACATAATCGACATTCTTTGAAGGCCTTACACCTATTCTTATTCACTTGTTTACTCCACCTTCTTTATGTCACTCTAGGACATCATCAGTTACTGCTTGTACTAACTGTAGCTTCTACAAGTATCTCTTCCTCTAATCTTTACCAAACTTCCATTCATCCCTCAAATATTCATTTAAGCACTGCTTCTGGTAGAAGCCTTCCCTGGAGAGGACAAACACACACACACCATACACACATACTCAAAGGCAGGTGCTCATGACAATTTCTTACCTAGCACCTTGCGCTGCTGAATACTTAACATTCTCAGTTACAATTAATATTGGCCTTCTCTGAAAGACCATGACTGTATCTTCCTGATCACTCTGTCCTTAGTGATTAGCTAAGAGCCAGGCATATAGTTGACACTTTATAACACAGTATTCATGATTCACTCATTGAATGAATTAATAAAACATACTTGTGGAGGAGAATGGGGGTACAAAGAGTAATAGTTCCACATTCTACGCATGAGGGCTTAGTGGTGAACTGTTGTCTCAGAAGTGAGTAGAAATTCAACAGGAACTCTAATGAGTTGTATGATCATAAGAGAGCAGTTTTAAAAGTCTATTTTACGTGTTTACAGGAACAGATGAAAGATACTGGAATAGTGCAAAGCCCTCTCATATTATCCCAAAGCACTGACATGGGACCTGCATAATTTGAAAATGTTTATATTTTTCTAGCAACTGACATGAGTAAAAGCCTTGAGTAATTGTGTGAAAAATACAAATATAAATGCATTCATTCAATTTCTCAAGTAAATATAATTTTGCTGAGCAAATGGCAAGATTTCCTTAAAGCAGGATGATATGAGGGGAAGGGCAGGGAGGGACCGATTGGGAGTTTGGGATTGACAGGTACATACTGCTATATTTAAAATGAATAACCAAAAAGGACCTACCATATAGCACAGGGAATTCTGCTCAATATTATGTAACAACCTAAATGGGAAAAGAATTTGAAAAAGAATAGATACATGTATATGTATAACTAAATCACTTTGCTGTACACATGAAACTATCACAATATTGTTAATCAATTATACTCCAATATAAAATAAAAAGTTAAAAAAAACAGGATGATAGGGATAGTCACTAGCCTCCAACTTGCTTGATACTGTAACTTTATAACCATATTTAGTAAAATCTACAGGCTGTTTAATTGCATTCCATTTTAAGTATTAACTGTTTTCCTCAGAACTTCAAATAAGGTCTCCAGACCAGAAGGCCATGGGAGTGGCCTATCAAAAAAGAATTCAGTTTTTTGAGAGTTTTTTCATGAATCAGTGTTGAATTCTGTCAAATGCTTTTCCTGCATCTATTGAGATTATCGTATAATTTTTATCCTTTATTTTATTAACATGGTATATCGTATTGATTGATTTGTAGATGTTGAACCATCCTTGTATCCCTGGAATAAATTTCACTTGGTCATGGTGAATGATCCTTTTAATGTATTGCTGAATTTTTTTTGCTAATATTTTGTTGAGGATTTTAGCATCTATGTTCACCAGGGATATTAGCCTATAATTTTCTTGTCGTGTACTTGTCTGGATTTGGATCAGGGAAATGCTGGCCTTGCTAAATGAGTTTGGAAATGTTCCCTCCTCTTCTATTTCTGAAAGAGTTTGAGAAAGACTGCTATGGATAGAAACTCATGCAGGATTTCTATATCATAGTCTGGAAGTAGATTTCTTCTTGTATTATGTTGAGGTACATTCCCTCTACACCCAGTTTGTCACTGCCCTCCATTGATACCAGACAGTCTGGGTCTGCCACAAGTGTGATTCCCAGCTCTGGGACACAATTGTGCACTTTGGGAATAGGGGGCCCTGGGGAAACCTCCAAACTCGGTGTTGGCAATCAACACTGCAGCAAGGCAGACACAATCCTGTGTTTAGGTTCCAGCTTAAAGATTCTAAAAATATATCCTTGCCTCTAGGGTATGACTAAGCCTCCTAGCTGGAGGTCAATGTTCTACATTGTGAACTTTCAGTGGACCCTGAAGGATGACTGGGCTGCCCTGAAACTCCATGGGAAATGTGATGACATCATGCAGCTCTCTTGGACAAGCTGAGCCTGGAGATCTCCTTCTACAGCAGGTGGCAAAACTCCATCTTCTGCCAGGCAACTGCCCTGTATGTGGATGAAGAAGTCATACAGAAGCAGAGAGGAGGCTCTGCCTGGGGAACAGGGCCCCGCATCTGACTCAGCCCCCATTCTAGGGAGCTAGTTTGTCAGGGGCTGCACCAAATGCACAAAAAGAAAGAAAGTAACATAACCTCATGTTTGATGAAGAAAAACAATGAGCAATTTTCATATGGCCAGAACTCTCATTCACAGGTAAGTACTATCTTGAAGGCCTGGGTAGCCCTCATGGGATCTACTAAGAAATCTTTGGGGGTGACACTACCATTGTGATGTTTTAAGTCACTTGTCTCTGCTTGTAGAGAAACCTGTTGCACTGCTGTGATTGTCCTCTGATATGGGTTTGACTGTTGAAGACACTTCCCACCTATGTAGGCTCTATAAAAGGAGGTAGCTGTGACACCTTTCTGTGAGAAGGGAACACAGGAGGTTATTCCAGACCTGGCTGGCCAAGAGGAGCACATTAATCATTCACCGGGCTAGTCTCAGGAACTTCAATGTTATTTCTACTACTTCTTGCTAAAAATGTTAACTTTATAGAAAATTATTTTCTGTATTTGGTATGTGACAAAGGGCTGGTTTTGAGTCTTGGCTCTAAGCAGATCTTTTTATTCTTCTTAAACATTTCTGCACTGTCAGAAAAAAAAAAGTGTAGAACATACCTCTCTATACCAAACTGGGTATAGAGTGAATACTTCAACATAATAAAAGCCATATGACAAGCCTGCAGTTAATATCATTTTCAATGGTGAAAAGCTGGAAGCTTTTCCTCCAAGATAAGGAAAAAGAAAGGATGTACATCCTTGCCACTTTTATTCAACATAGTACTGGAATTATGAGCTGGAGCAATTAGGCAACACAAAGAAACAAAAGAAATCTAAATTGGAAAGGAAGAACTAAAACTGTTTCTATTTGCAGATGACATAATACTGCATGTAGAGAAAACACTAAAGACTCCACAAAAAAAAAAGAGTAGATCTAATCAACAAATTCAGTAAAGCTGAAGGAGAGAAGATCAATATACAAAAATCAGTTGTATTTCTATACACCAATAATAAATTATCAGAAAGATAAATTAAGAAAAAAATCCCATTTATAATTACAGCAAAAAGAATAAAATACCTAGGAATAAATTTAACCAAGGTGGTGAAAAACCTGTTTACTGAAAACTGTAAGACATTGATGAACAAATCGAAAAAGACTCAAATTAATGTAAAGATATTCCACGCTCGTGGATTAGAATTAATATTGTTAAAACGTCCACACTACCCAAAACAATCTACAGATTCAAACATAGATGAGGATAACAATCTCAATCAAAATTCCAATGGCATTTTTCACAGAAATAGAACAAACAATTCTAAAATTTATATGGAACCACAAAAGACCCCAAATAGCAAACGCAATCTTGATAAAGAACAAAGCTAGAGGCAACATACTCCCTAATTTCAAACTACACTACAAAGCTATAGTAATCAAAGCAATATGGTATTGGTATAAAAACAGGTACATAGATCAATGTAATAGACTAGAGAATCCAGAAATAAGCCCACACATAAACTGTCAATAAATTTATGACAAAGGAGCCAAGAATATAAAATGGGGAAAAGATAGTCTCTTCAATAAATGGTATTGGAAAAACTGAAAATCCACATGCAAAAGAATGAAACTAGACCCCTATCTTACACCACACACAAAAAACAACTCAAAATGGATTAAAGATTTGAATGTAAGACCTCAAACCATAAAACTCCTAGAAGAAAGCATAGAGGATAAGTTCCTTGACATTAGTCTTAGCAATGAGTTTTTGATTTGACACCAAAAGCAAAGAGAACAAAAATAAACAAGTAAGACTATATCAAACTAAAAAACTTCTGCATAGCAAAGAAAACAAACAACAAAATAAAAAGACTGCTGAATGGGAGAAAAATATCAGCAAACATGCAAGTGATAAGGGGTTAATATCCAAAATATATAAAGAATTAATGCAGTTCAGTAGAAAAACAAAACAAAAACAGACAATCCAATTAAAAAATGGGCAAATCATCTGAATAGGCATTTTTTTTTCCAAAAGAGACATATGAATGGCCAACAGGTACATGAAAAGGTGCCCAATATCACTAATCACCAGGAAAACACAAATCAAAACCACAATGAGGGCTTCCCTGGTGGCGCAGTGGTTGAGAGTCTACCTGCCGATGCAGGGGACATGGGTTCATGTCCCGGTCCGGGAAGATCCCACATGTCATGGAGCGGCTGGGCCTGTGAGCCATGGCTGCTGAGCCTGCGCATCCAGAGCCTGTGCTCCAAGACAGGAGAGGCCACAGCAGTGAGAGGCCCACGTACCACAAAAAAAAAAAAAAAAAAAAAAAAAAAAAAA
>NW_006797971.1:622788-634851 GCF_000442215.2 Lipotes vexillifer | reverse complement strand
GAGCGCCAGCAGAAAAAAAAAAAAAAAAAAAAAAAAAAAAAAAAAGACACAAGGAGATATCACCTCACTGAAACCTGTAACACGTGTTGGTGAAGATGAGAAAAGGGAACCCTTGTACACTGTTGGTGAGAATGTAAGTTGGTTCAGCCTGTCTGGAAAATAATATCAAGATTTTTCAAAATATTAAAAATAGAACTACCATAGGATCCAGCAATTCCACTTCTGGCTATATAGTGTAAAGAAATGAAAACAAGTTATCTGCACTCCCATGTTCACTGCAGCATTATTCACAATTGCCAAGATATGGAAGCCACCTATGTATCCATCAATGCGTGAATAGATAAAGAAGATAGGTAGAGTCAGCAGCCATCTTGGTTATTAGATTGGCTGTCACAGTATCATAGCGCTTGTGTTCAAATGACCCTCATTTACTTAATAACAGTGCTAAATTGCTAGAATAGTGATTCTGGTAATTCGAATATTATCAAAAAGAAGTTGTAAAGTGCTTCCTTTAAGTGAAAAGGTGACTTAATAAGGAAACAGAAATTGTATGACACAGTTGCTAAGACCTACGGAGTTTCCTACCCAAAAACTCTGAATGAAGCTTATAGTTTCTCTTCTGATCAGGGTGGCCGTGGGGCTAACAGGGTCTTGGTGCTCTGGCCAGGTGTCAGGCATGTGCCCCTGAGGTGGGAGAGCCGAGTTCAGGACATTGGTCCACCAGAGACCTCCCGGTTCCACGTATATCTAATGGCGAAAGATCTCCCAGAGATCTCCATCTCAATGCTAAGACCTGGCTCCACTCAACAACCAGCAAGCTCCAGTGCTGGACACCCTATGCCAAACGACTAGCAAAACAGGAACACAACCCCACTCATTAGCAGAGAGGCTGCCTAAAATCATAAGGTCATAGTAACCCCCAAACACACCAGCAGATGAGGTCCTGCCAACCAGAAAGACAAGATCGAGCCTCAACCAACAGAATACAGAATACAGTCCCCTCCACAAGGAAGCCTACACAACCCACTGAACAAACCTTAGCCACTGAAGGCAGACACCAAAAACAATGGGAACTACAAACATGCAGCCTGCAAAAAGGAGACCCAAAACACAGTAAGTTAAGCAAAATGAGAAGACAGAGAAACACACAGCAGATAAAGGAGCAAGGTAAAAACCCACCAGATCAAACAAATAAGAGGAAATAGGCAGTCTACCTGAAAAAGAATTCAGGGTAATGATAGTAAAGATGATCCAAAATCTTGGAAATAGAATAGAGAAAATACAAGAAATGTTTAACAAGGACCCAGGAGAACAAAAGAGCAAACAAACAATGATGAACAACACAATAAATGAAATTTAAAATTCTCAGGAAGGAATCATAGCAGAATAACTGAGGCAGAAGAACATGTAAGTGACCTGGAAGATAAAAGAGTGGAAATAACTCATGCAAAGCAGAATAAAGAAAAAAGAATGAAAAGACTTGAGTCTCAGAGACCTCTGGGACAACATTAAACACACCAACATTCGAATTATAGGGGTCCCAGAAGAAGAAGAGAAAAAGAAAGGGACTGAGAAAATATTTGAAGAGATTATAGTTGAAAACTTCCCTAATATGGGAAAGGAAATAGTCAAGTCCAGGAAGCACAGAGAGTCCCATACAGGATAAATCCAAGGAGAAACACGCCAAGAAACATATTAATCAAACTAAAAACAATTAAATACAAAGAAAAAATATTGAAAGCAGCAAGGGAAAAACAACAAATAACATATAAGGGAATCCCCATAAGGTAAACAGCTGATCTTTTAGCAGAAACTCTGCAAGCCAGAAGGGAGTGGCAGGACATATTTAAAGTGATGAAATGAAAAACTACAAGCAAGATTACTCTACTCAGCAAGGAACTCATTCAGATTCAACAGAGAAATTAAAACCTTTACAGACAAGCAAAAGCTAAGATAATTCAGCACCACCAAATCATCTCTACAACAAATGCTAAAGGAACTTCTCTAGGCAGGAAACACAAGAGAAGGAAAAGACCTACAATAACAAACCCAAAACAATTAAGAAAATGGTAATAGGAACATACATATCGATAACTACCTTATATTTAAATGGATTAAATGCTCCAACCAAAAGACAGATACTGGCTGAATGCATACAAAAAAGAGACCCATATATATGCTGTCTACAACAGACCCACTTCAGACCTAGGGACACATACAGACAGAAAGTAAAGGGATGCAAAAAGATATTCCATGCAAATGGAAATCAAAAGAAAGCTGGAGTAACAATTCTCATATCAGACAAAACAGACTTTAAAATAAAGACTATTACAAGAGACAAAGAAGGACACCAACCTAATGATCCAGGGATCAATCCAAGAAAAAGATATACAATTGTAAATATTTATGCACTCAACATAGGAGCACCTCAATACGTAAGGCAAATTCTAACAGCCATAAAAGGGGAAATCGACAGTAACACAATCATAGTAGGGGACTTTAACACTCCACTTTCACCAATGGACAAATCATCCAAAATGAAAATAAATAAGGAAATACAAGTTTAAATGACAAACTGAACAAGATGGACTTGATATTTATAGGATCCATCCAAAAACAACAAAATACACTTTCTTCTCAAGTGCTCATGGAACATTCTCCAGGATAGATCATATCTTGGGTCACAAATCAAGCCTTGGTAAATTTAAGAAGACTGAAATCATAACAAGTATCTTTTCCAATGACAATGCTATGAGATTAGATATCAATTATAGGAAAAAATCTGTAAAAAATACAAACATATGGAGGCTTAACAATACACTATTAAATAACCAAGAGACCACTGAAGAAAACAAGGAGGAAATCAAAAAAACACCTGGGAACAAATGACAATGAAAACATGATGACCCAAAACCTATGGGATGTAGCAAAAGCACTTCTAAGAGGGAATTTTACAGCAATACAATCCTGCGTCAAGAAACAAGAAACATCTCAAATAAACAACCTCACCTTACATCCAAAGCAATTAGAGAAAGAAGAACAGAAAAAGCCAAAGTTAGCAGAAAGAAAGAAATCCTAAAGGTCAGATCAGAAATAAATGAAAAACAAATGAAGGAAACAATAGCAAAGATCAATAAAACTAAAAGCTGGTTCTTTGAGAAGATAAACAAAATTGATAAACCATTAGCAAGACTTATCAAGGAAAAATGGGAGAAGACTTAAATCAACAGAATTAGAAATGAAAAAGGTGAAGTAACAACTGACACTACAGAAATACAAAGGAGAATGAGAGATTACTACAAGAAACTATATGCCAATAAAATGGACAGCCTGGAAGAAATGGACAAATTCTTAGAAAAGCACAACCTTCCGAGACTGAACCAAGGAAGAAATAGAAAATGTGGACACACCAATCACAAACACTGAAATTGAGACTGTGATTAAAAATCTTCCAAGAGACAAAAGCCCAGGACCAGATGGCTTCACAGGTGAATTCTATCAAATATTTAGAGAAGAGCTAACACCCATCCTTCTCAAACTCTTCCAAAATATAGCAGAGGGAGGAACACAGCCAAACTCATTCTATGAGGCCACCATTACCCTGATACCAAAACCAGACAAAGATGTCACAAAGAAAGAAAACTACAGGCTAATATCACTGATGAACACAGATGAAAAAATCCTCAACAAAATACTAGCAAACAGAATCCAATAGCACATTAAAAGGATCATACACCATAATCAAGTGGGGTTTACCCCAGGAATGCAAAGATTCTTCAATATATACAAATCTATCAATGTGATAAACCATATTAAGAAATTGAAGGAGAAAAACCATATGATAATCTCGATAGATGCAGAAAAAGCTTTTGACAAAATTCAACACCGATTTATGATAAAAATCCTCCAGAATGTAGGCATAGAGGGAACTTACCTCAACATATTAAAGGCCATATATGACAAGCCCACAGCCAACATCGTTATCAATGGTGAAAACTTGAAACCATTTCCTCCAAGAACAGGAACAAGACAGGGTTGCCCACTCTCACCACTATTATTGAACATAGTTTTTGAAGTTTTAGCCACAGTCAACAGAGAAGAAAAATAAATAAAGGAATCCAAATCAGAAAAGAAGAAGTAAAACGGTCACTCTTTGCAGATGACATGATACTATACATAGAGAATCCTAAAGATGCTACCAGAAAACTACTAGAGCTAATCAATGAATTTGGTAAAGTAGCAGGATACAAAATTAATTCATAGGAATCTCTTGCATTCCTATACAGTAATGATGAAAATTCTGAAAGAGAAATTAAGGAAACACTTCCATTTACCACTGCAACAAAAAGAATAAAATACCTAGGAATAAACCTACATAAGGAGACAAAAGACCTGTATGCAGAAACTATAAGACACTGATTAAAGAAATTAAAGATGATACAAAAAAATGGAGGGATATACTATGTTCTTGGATTGGAACAATCAACATTGTGAAAATGACCATACTACCTAAAGCAATCTACAGATTCAATGCAATCCCTATCAAACTATCAATGGCACTTCTCACAGAACTAGAACAAAAAATTTCACAATTTGTATGGAAACACAAAAGACCCCAAATAGCCAAAGCAATCTTGAGGAAAAAAAAAAAGAAGATGGAGGAATCAGTCTTCCAGAATTCAGACTATACTACAAAGCTACAGTAATCAAGACAGTATGGTACTGGCACAAAAACAGAAATATAGATCAATGCAACAGGACACAAAGCCCAGAGATTAAACCACTCACCTATGGTCACCTTATTTTTGTTTATTTTTTTGTGGTACGCGGGCCTCTCACTGTTGTGGCCTCTCCCGTTGCGGAGCACAGGCTCCGGACGCGCAGGCTCAGCGGCCATGGCTCACGGGCCCAGCCGCTCCGCGGCATGCGGATCTTCCTGGACCGGGACACGAACCCGTGTCCCCTGCATCGGCAGGCAGACTCTCAACCACTGCACCACCAGGGAAGCCCTGGTCACCTTATTTTTGATAAAGGAGGCAAGAAAATACAATGGAGAAAAGACAGCCTCTTCAAAAAGTGGTGCTGGGAAAACTGGACAGCTACATGTAAAAGAATGAAATTAGAACACTCCCTAACACCTTACAAAAAAATAAACTCAAAATAGATTAAAGACCTAAATGTAGGACCAGAAACTCTTAGAAGAAAACACAGGCAGAATACTTTATGACATAGATCACAGCAAGATCCTTTTTGACCTATCCCCTAGAGAAATGGAAATAAAAACAAAAATAAACAAATGGAGCCTAATGTAACTTAAAAGCTTTTGCACAGCAAAGGAAACCATTAACAAGACGAAAAGAGAACCCTCAGAATGGGAGAAAATATTTACCAATGAACCAACTGACAAAGGATTAATCTCCAAAATTTACAAGCAGCTCATGCAGCTCAATATCAAAAAAAAAACAAACAACCCAATGCAAAAATGGGCAGAAGACCTAAATAGACATTTCTCCAAAGAAGATATAGATTGCCAACAAACACATGAAAGGAGGTTCAACATCACTATTCATTAAAGAAATGCAAACAAAACTACAATGAGGTATCACCTCATACCAGTCAGAATGGCCATCATCAAAAAATCTACAAACAATAAATGCTGGAGAGGGTGTGGAGAAAAGGGAATCCTCTTGCACTGTTGATGGGAATGTAAATTGATACAGCCACTATGGAGAACAGTATGGAGGTTCATTAAAAAACTAAAAATAGAACCCAGCAATCCCACTACAAGGCATATACACTGATAAAACCATAATTCAAAAAGAGTCATATACCACAATGTTCATTGCAGCTCTATTTGCACATATATATATGTGCAAATATGTGGCACATATATACAATGGAATATTACTCAGCGTAAAAAAGAAACAAAATTGAGTTATTTGTAGTGAGGTGGATGGACATAGAGCCTGTCATACAGAGTGAAGTAAGTCAGAAAGAGAAAAACAAATACTGTATGCTACCACATATATATGGAATCTAAGAAAAAAAAATGGTTCTGAAGAACCTAGGGGCAGACAGGAATAAAGACACAGACATAGAGAATGGACTTGAGGACACGGGAAGGGGGAAGGGTAAGCTGCAACAAAGTGAAAGAGTGGCATGGACATACATACACTACCAAATGTAAAATAGCTAGTGGGAAGCAGCTGCATAATACAGGGAGATCAGCTCGGTTCTTTGTGACCACCTAGAGGAGTGGGATAGGGAGGGTGGGAGGGAGATGCAAGAGGGAGGAGATATGGGGATATATGTATACATATAGCTGATTCACTTTGTTATACCGCAAAAACTAACACACCATTGTAAAGCAATTATACTCCAATAAAGATGTTATTTAAAAAAAAAGAAGATATGGTATATATTCAAAATGATATATTATTCAGACACAAGAAATCCTGATTCGTGACAACACATATGGACCTTGAGAGCACTATGCTAAGTGAAATCAGACAGAGAAAATCAAGTACTGCATGATATTAATTATGTGTGGAATTTTAAAATGTCAAAATCTTAGAAGCAAAAATATAAAAGTATTTGGCCAGGGACTGGGAGTTGGGAGAAACAGGTTGGTAAAAGGGTCCCAACTATCAGCGGTAAGATGAATAAGGTCAGAGGATCTAGTGTAAAACATGGTGAGTAGAGGTGATAAGATGACATTGTGTAACAAAATCGATAAGAGAGTAGAACTTTAATGTTTTTGCACACACACACACACACACACACAATAAATACGTGAAGTGATGAATGTGTTAATTAGCTAGATGGGAGAAATCTTTTCACAATGTATACATATATCAAATCACCATGATGTACACTTTAAATATTTTATGATTTTATGTCAATTAAACCTCAATAACACTGATTTTTTTTTTAAGATTTAAAAAAACTGAACATTATGGAGTAATCTAAATTCATTAGTCAAGGCTTTTGTTTTCATATTAGTTGGTGCAATATCGTCAGTAAATCAGTAAAATAAAAATTTAAATCATATAGAGGCTTTGTTCAATTAATATCTGAGATAAACCAAAAATGATGTTCTCATCATTTTTAATCTCAGAAGTAATGTCTTTAAAATGAACATAGTTGAATCTGGAGAGAAAATATTTTTTGTTGAAATATGCAGAGCTGAGGTCATCCTCAGTTTAAAGTACAGAGTTATGTATAAATAAACTATTTTATGCTCTCAATATCTCCATTAGGCATTTTTAAATGGATAAACATGTAACATCTAAAAGAAATAGCTGATAATATGTCAACAGTGTTGCTTTAATTTGAAGAAGAAAGCCTCTTTCTTCCTAGAAGCTCTGCTGTGTCACCTCTGAGTTGACTCATCTTTAAACTCATAGTTTTGTTCTTTTGAATGCATCAGAATTTCCTTAAATGATCTTTATGCTGTCATATCTTAGGTGTGAGGTTATGATAAAAAATTCAGAGAATTCAGATTTCTTTCAGAGTTTGTAGGTTAGCCTATTTGTTATACAAAAGGTAATACGAAAGTTGATTGATACTGTGGATTTTCTTCAAATCAAAGAGCTGATGTAAAGAGCAAGCTATGGCTAGTACTGAGGTGTTCTGATCTAAGTACAATTTTTCAGTCACACTGGCCTTTTCATTCTTAACCCTTACAACTAGATACATGATAAATTTTAACTAATACTAACAGATAATAGGTTATAAATTAAATATTCCAATTAACAGATAATTTTTGTAAGTTATGGATAACAATATTTTTAAGGCTTTAGAATAGTTTTGTCAATAGATCTTTCTATGATAACGGAAATGGTGCCCCATAGAGTAATCAAAATCCACCTGTAACTATTGAGTTCTTGAACTATGTCTACTGTAACTAAGAAACTGAATTTTTTAATTTATTTAATTTTACGTAACTGAAACAAATAATTACATATGGCTAATGGCTACTGTATCAGACAGCAAAATTTTAGAATATAGAAACACTGACTAAATTATCTTGAATAGTCACTGTACTTTATGGACATCATTATAAGATTTCTGATTGATATTTACAGTAATAAGATGATATTTAGTAACACAGCCTTTAAGTTTCTGTAGAAACATATAACATATGTTCACATGCTCATATCTCTATGACTGTATAGAGATCTACTCAACTATATACACCAGACTCCTAATGCAAATAATGGTTCTGTATTTGAATAAAGGGATACTAAGAGCATTCGTTAATTGAATTTGCTGCCATATTTGTTTCAGGAATGTTGTTTATAGCATTACCTTTATAAAAATCCATGGAACAAAATTTTCATTGTTCTTGATGCCAGGAAAAGCCATGAAGTAAATAATTTATCATACATCTCTCCTTGTTTTTCTGGCTTCCAGGAAGCTGAATCTAAATTTGTGTAGTCACCGATAACAAATTTCTAGATAATAAATTTACCACTGATTTTTTTGTGTGTGTGTGGTACGCGGGCCTCTCACTGTTGTGGCCTCTCCCGTTGCGGAGCACAGGCTCCAGACACGCAGGCTAAGCGGCCATAGCTCACCGGTCCAGCCACTCCACGGCATGTGGGATCTTCCCGGACCGGGGCACGAACCCGTGTCGCCTGCGTCGGCAGGCGGACTCTCAACCACTGCGCCACCAGGGAAGCCCTTACCACTGACTTTGAACTGAGTTTTCCTATTTTTATTTTCACCTGTCTTAGTTTTATCTATTTATTCCTCTTTTTACGAATCTTACTATACTTCATAAAAGAAGGTATACAAATAGCCATAAGTACATAGGAAGTTCTAAATTTCATTAATAATTATGAAAATACATTTTTAAATCACAATGAGATATCACGACACATCTACAAGAATGGTGAATACTAAATAAACATGAAAGAAAGAAAGAGAGGGACAGAGAGGGAGGGAAGGAGGAATGAAAGTAGGAAGGAAGGAAGGAAGGGGGGAGGGAGGGAAGGAAAGGAAGGAAGGAAGGAAAGAAGGAAGGAAAACTTGGCGATATCAAGGGTCAGCCAGAATGTAAAATCAAGAACTGAAATTCCCATACACTGCTGGTAGAAGTATAAATTTGTATAAAGCTGAAAATATGCATACCTGTGACTCAATAATTCTACTGTGATACATAATATCAACAGAAATGCAACATGTGTGCACCAAAAAGCATGTACCAAATGTTCACTGCTCTACTATTTATAACAGCTACCATGTTGAACATGAACCACCTCATGTTCAACAATGGTAGAATTGATAAATAAATTATTTATTGTATATTCATAGAAATGATGCTACAAAGCAAGGAACATTTTTGAATTACTTCTATCAAAAACATACTGTTGAGTGAGGGAATCCAGAAACAAAAGAATACATACTTTATGAATCCATTCATATAAAGTTCAATCAGGCAAAATTTACCTTTGGTGTTAAAGTCAGGTTATAGTTACTTTTGGGGAAGAGAGGAATAGTGATTGGGTGAAAACACAGAGAGATTTTTAGGGTGATTGCATGTTTTTTTACCTGATTTGGGAGGTGATTAGACTGTACCTCATTTATGGAAATTCATAAAGATATACACTTAAAATTTAAGCAATTTTCTGTCTGTATGTGATACATAAAATAATCAAGTTTACCTTAAAAATTCTATTAGTTAACACGTATTTATGTGTCATAGTCCACATACTCTTAGAAGAGAGTCAATAAATAAATATATACATTGAAATAATTAGTGAGAAGTGGTAGACTGAAAAGCCTAAGGAAATTATTTTATCAAGGGCTAAAATTGCCATTTTTCATCATATAAACTCGTGGTGTGTATGGTGCACATTTTAGATATCATATTGTTTAAAGTGAGTTATGATTTCTTAATATTTCTAACACAAGTTATATATATTGTATTATAGTATAGAATAAAAATAAGAACATGAAAAGTAATAATTTCAAAAATTCAGTTCACGAAACGTTAGTTTTTATGTTTTTATAGTAGTATTCTACCTTGAAGGTTAAAAGGGAAAGTCAGTCTTAGAAATATTACTTATCTTCAAGCTATGAAGTCACTAACAAGGACAAAACTATGTTACAAAAATCCTGTGACAGAAATACTCATTGGCAATTTGATATAGGTATAGTTTGCATATATTATAATTACCTAGTATTTATAAATTCTATACTAATTTTTACTTTTCTTTTGGCTATATGGCTGCTTTTCTTAAATTGATTTATTAATGTCCAAGGTTGCTGTGCAGTTTTATCCTCTTAGCAATAATAGATGCAATATATCACAAAAACAAATTTTTAAGAGAACATCATTAGAGTGATATAGCACTAGTAATAAACCCCTTCACACTTGGATGAACTTAAATCAGTTTCTCTTTATTGATTTTTGGTCATAACATAATTTTAAAGTTCAACTCAGTTAATAAAAAAAGATTTGCCCTAGTGTTACGGGCAAAATACTTGTGTTGTAAGTTCCCACTTCATTTGTGGAAGACTGGTATAGTTGTATCATATATAGAGCTTGGTTAGATATAGCAATGAGAAGATTATTTTATGATAATCTTTATGTGTAATATCTTTTCCTCCCTCTTTTATTGATATGAATCCTTCAACTCATCCTTATCATGATAGGATCCAATGACTACAAAGTGAACGTTTATTTCCTATTGCCTTCAATTTGTATATATTTGTGAGGGTGTGTGTGTGTGTGTGTGAAAGATGTAAAAATGCAGTATTTAACAAATGTGAAGATAGTGAATCTGTTTAAATGATTCATTTTATCATGAGAATATTTTAATTATTTTTACTAATAATGTGATAATTTTCTTTAGAACGCTATATGTTATTTCTTTATGTAGGATTGCCAGTCCTATACAGAGAGTAGATTGGTTTTCAATCTTGTAATTCATTCATTAAACTAGTTTCAAAAATCAATTAATCTAACCTGTTTTTAACACTATGAATCACAGACTTTATGAAGTGTCTATTCCACCAGGAGAATTAGTATCTTCATCCAGAATTAAGTAATCAATTGTAAGTAAAAAGGTTAAAAAAAAAAAGGTTGCATATGAACTCAAATAAGGATGTTAAAATTTTCTTTATTGCTATTCTTCTTGTAAACTATATATACCATAATGGTTCTCATTTTTCCCCACTGCAACATAACAAATTACATATACTACATGACTCGCTGGATTCATTCAGATACGGTCCACAGTATTTATAAAATGCTCAGTTATCTACCAATCCTTCCTGACCTTTAGTTTTTTTGCACAAGGAAACCAACCAGAATGCAAGAGAGCAAAAGTTCACACTTTTATAACCTTATATCCATTCCATATTTTTAAAAAAGTAAATTACTCACAAATAATTAAACTAAACTGCTTTAGTTTAAACATGTCATATAATATTTTTCACATGTATGTGTTAAGACTGTAAATCAAAACAGTTGGTCCATAACACACTGAGCACACACTAAAGAGAAAGGCAGCATCAGACAATTAGCAATCAATGGCTTAAGGAAAATTAAAGGATAATGTTGTTATTAGCTTGAATGATAGAGTATAATTTTCATTGACCCTTGATTCTGACAGCAAGAAAGGCAATAGACACTTGCTCTATTCTGTAGCAGCCTAAAAAAGATAAGCTCTGTATTTTAATGTATCTAGAGATAAAGGAGTCCTCTATGGAGTTGACCAGAGCCAAAATCCAAAATACATATACATCTCCAACACCTCTCTGTCACCACTCATCAAAGCTCCAGACATCTTTGCGAATTCCAATGTATCTAACCTTTAAAAGTCAGTTTAAAGGGCTTCCCTGGTGGCGCAGTGCTTGAGGGTCCGCCTGCCGTTGCAGGGGACGCGGGTTCGTGCCCCGTTTCGGGGGGATCCCGCGTGCCGCGGAGCGGCTGGGCCCGTGGGCCGTGGCCGCTGGGCCTGCGCGTCCGGAGCCTGTGCTCCGCAAATGGGAGGGGCCGCAGCAGTGAGAGGCCCGCATAACGCAAGAAAAAAAAAAAAAAAAAAAAAAAAA
>NW_006797971.1:591327-622682 GCF_000442215.2 Lipotes vexillifer | reverse complement strand
ATAAATGGTCTTTTGTGCCTACTAAGGATTTTCTGTATCTTTTGAGTATAGCTTGAAACGTCAATGTTATAAAAAAAAAAAAAAAAAAAGTCAGTTTAAAGGTGTTCACTCATTCAGCAAATATTAATTGAGCTAGGCATCCTGTATTAGAAATATAAAGGAAAAAATAAGACACAAAACTCCTTCCTCAGTAAAAGGGCAGACAATCTAATTTGAAGCAGACATGGCAATAATTTGTTAGTATAGTAAAAACATGCCTACAGAGGGTGGTCAGGGTGAGGTTAAACACCACCAAGAACTGTTAGAGGTAGTTTAACAGAGCCATTAAAACAGAAGCTTCAGGGATTCCCAGGTGGCGCAGTGATTGAGAGTCCGCCTGCCGATGCAGGAAACACGGGATCGTGCCCCGGTGCGGGAGGATCCCACATGCCGCGGAGCAGCTGGGCCCGTGAGCCATGGCCGCTGAGCCTGCGCGTCCAGAGCCTGTGCTCCGCAACAAGAGTGGTCACAACAGTGAGAGGCCCGCGTCCAGCAAAAAAAAAAAAAAAAAGCATAAGCTTCAGAATCATAAAGAACTAGGTTCAGATTCAATTGAAGACACTTGCCACGTTGCTAAGGTTGGATAATTTTCTTAACATACTTAAGCTTTCATAGCTTAATCTATAAAATGAAACTACTACAGTTTTTGTGAAGATGGGATGAAATAATACGTGTAAAGCACCTAGGTCCTAGGACATAATAAATGCTCAATAAAGCACAGATTTCATCTGCTGCACTTGCATCTGAAGATAGTATTTTGAGCCAGTGTGCATCATGACCACAAAAAAAGATTAATGTCTATTTGTAAATAAACTAAGAAAAAAATTTAAAAACTATTTGCTGAATGTCTAATACTATCTGCTTGCCTCTACGACATCACACAACATGATTATTAACAAAATTAACATAACAGAAATGAAATAGTTGTTTGCTGCAATCTCAAAGAAATGCATTACTGATGAGATCTGCATTAGAAATATTGGCATAAAACCTTTTTTAAATGGCACATAAATATGGGACCTACTTTGAGTTTCATTTGGTAAGAATTTCAGTTCTTTGTGGCTTTAACTAATAACATCTGAAGTACAAATTAAATTTTTTTCTATAGGGAGGCTTATCCAGAAAATTACAGGCAATTTAATCCTTCCATAATATATGAGAAAGAGAATTTTTTTTCCCCAAAAACACTAACTCTATTCTTCTAACAGTAAAACATTATCCTGGCTACAGCATTCATCCTTTTGTCTATTTGTTTGTTTGCTTGTTTATTTTAAGGACCCCAAGATGGTAAGCCAATAAGAAAACAGAGGGCAAAGTCAGGCCATGTTCTCATGAGATTTAAGTCTGTGAGAGAACATCTAGAATTAATAACGTGTGAACCTGGAGCTAGTCAACCAGCTAATTGCCTTCAACAGTGTTCATCATTAATCCAGATATTGCCATTCTATTTTAGTTAAATATGGAATTTCACATTGGCAAGAGAGCGGCTACAGTACTACTCATATCTCACTAAAGGTTGACTGCCTTCTTCCACCATATGCCAATGGCTCATGCTGGCATATGTTTATATTGTGGTATATATGCTGGTAATCTAGGTTCACATGCCTCAATGAAAGATCTACACAAATTTACACTTAATATGTAGAATGAGATATTCAAAATTCTGAAATATAGTCATGTTCACTATTTTTAAAATCTCAACACTTTTTTTTAAGTTCAGCGTATTTCCTAGAACTTTCATTCTGCAATGTTGTATGCCACTTTTTTAACCACTCAAATGTAATCATCTAAAACGAACACACACATGTACTCCCTGTTCACACACAGTATGATTCCTACTAAAATCCACTCCTTTTTGTGGAGTGGGTTTTATAAGAATTTAATTATTTATACTAGCCTCACCTGCAGCATTCTTCTACCACTTACTGACCCTCCCTAGAAGCTTTAAAGATCCAGTGGGCAACTATATCATATATCTCCCTTGTTCTGATCATTCATCCCTGAAATTATGCATCCTTCACTCCTTTACCTTCTAAAGAGTGGTATGAATTTTGTATGTAGCTAAACTAACCATATGACACACCCTTAGGAACAAAATAGAAGTCTGTACAAACTCTCCAGTTTTGTCAATGAAAACAGCCTTTTATTATAAAGTGACAGTTTTATAACTTCAAAAATGGGCTTTCATTTTTCTATAATACTTAATTCAGGAATAAAATATATTTTATCAACTTGACAAAAAACAAAATGAGAATTTTTCATCAGCATTGTCAGAGGTAAAGGAACCTTCCATGGTGAAAGAAGTAGAAAACTATTGCAGTACCTTAAGGATGAAGAAAATAGTTTGAATTTTGGATCATCACTTTTGTAGCATTTCAAAGATCAAGAATCTTGCTTATCAAAACAGAATGTAGTCATCACAATGTAAAGTCCTTAGGCAATGAGAACTGCAGCAAAATATTTTTCTCCTTTTACAGGTGGATCAGTATTCTTTGTGTGTGTGTGTGTGTGTGTGTGTGTGTATACGCACATTGAGTCCCTTTCACCTACTATTTTTCATATTTGCTACAAATTCTTCAATGTCACAGGAGACTGAAAGACCTCAATTAAATCCAAACACATAAATACACTATCTAGTGGATACAGACATACACACAAAAAAAACTTTTTATTCACCATTCCGAATAACAGCATTGTTTTGCCTTAGTTACAAAACCAGAGATTTGCCTTTGTTTCCTAGCCTAAGAGTTAATTTAGAGATAATTTAACAGAAGATAATGAATAGGGAATACTGTTTCCTAGACTCTTTGCTCCTGAAATAATACATACTAAGTGCCATCTGAGTACCCTAGTATATCTCTAGCTCTCATCTTGTTGGAGATGACAACAAAGAATGTGCTGACGATGATCAACTCCTTTTGCTAAAAGATCTTTGCAAGTATTTTTCCCTCTGTCTGGAAGGTGCATGCCTCCCCATCAAATCCAATGTACCTCTCCACTTATCCTATTGTTATTTGTGTTTTTGATCAGTTAATATCTCAATCCCCTTACTATGCTGTAAGCTGCATGAAGACAAAAATCCTATTTATTTTTGCCAATTTTGTGTCTCTGGTTTCTAGCAAAGGATGTGATACTAAAAAGTATTCCATATATTTCTTTTGAAAAATATTAATGATTCAATTCCAGACTTTCTGTTATCTGAACCAGTTTATAGTAGACTTCACACTACCTCTCTGCTTGTTAATAACTGAAGAAACAATTGTATCTCATGCTCTGATTAAACCATGGATCAGGAAACAGGAGCCATATTTGAGTGGCAGTCTCTAGTTTGCAAATATATACAACTGTGCATAAAAACTGCTTGGAATTGATGGGGTCAGGGGCCATAGATCTCTAACAGCAATTCAGATGTTAGCTGCTGGAATCAATACAAAAGAGCATATGTTCCTGAGACTTAGGAAATTACTAAGCATTAAATGAATATATAACTTCAGTTAATATGCAAGGCATTCCTTTTGTAATAAGGATATGTTTGGTGAAAATTTACCCAGAGAGAGAGAGAGAGAGACAGAAGAAATTAGTCACTTAATGTGGCCAGAGTCAGGTTTCCAGATACAGACCTCTCAATGAGCTTCAGAAAAATGCAAATTATTTCCTCCAATAGCTTCATTTATGACAGACACACAGACACACATACTCTATCGCTTAACATTCACATTTAAAGGTGCTTTCCCAGCTTCCACGAATATTTGTTAAGCAAAGAGGTAAAAACAACCTATAGCTGTCACAACACAAAAAAAACCTGTTAAAAATATTCCTGAAAAAATAATAATTAATTTGAAAAATCTTATTATTAAGTTTTATCATAAAATTCATCGATTCCTTAGTTTTCTTCTCCTATAGGAGAGACTTTTATGGCCACTATTCTTCAACAGTCTCGTGACCCTCCTCCAGCATCATCATTTAATTATACCCCACCAATGCTGGATCTATTACCTCTACTTCCTCCAAAAACTGGTTATCTATCTTTTAATATCTGTAAAGAATATTATACGGTGTACAAATTGTGAAAGTAAGGACAGCTTTTTTAACTCTTTGTTCACAGGATCCACATCCACAGTAGTGTCTGGAACAGTTAGGCTTTAGATAAATATTTGTTAGTAAATTAAATAAACAAACAATTATGATAATAGCTCTTAAAAAAGCAATTCCCTTATAAAATCAATGGATGTTTAGTGCTTAAGTAGATTGTTTTGGGGGATTATCCTGTGTGCTGTGGTTTCACTATCTGTATAATCTAGCAGTTCTGAATGACTGTACTATGACCTTTTGTTGCTATTAACCTTAATTCCTTATTATCAGAGACATTGACAACCAGGAATGGGAGGTATGAGTTAGTGGTCAAAATCACCAGGGAACATTTTCAACATTTCTGAATAATTGCTTTCTATCTATTCTGCTTCTATATAGTTCCCATTCACATTTTTAAAAATTATACAGTATGCAAATTTTAATAAAAATTTAATTAATTGACATGAATTGTAAAAAAAAAATAGGAAATCAACTCATTCCAATCTGGTTTTAGCTCTAACACTCCTCTTGCTCAATTCATCAATGATTTCCTTATTGTCAAACCTAGAGGAAGTGAGAGTAGCATCGACATATGTACACTACCTATGTACACTACCGAATGTAAAATAGATAGCTAGTGGGACATCAGCTTGGTGCTCTGCGATGACCTAGAGGGGTGAGATAGGGAGCGTGGGAGGGAGGCTCAAGAGGGAGGGGATATGGGGACATGTGAATGCATATGGCTGATTCACTTTGGTGTACAACAGAAACTAACAGTATTGTGAAGCAATTATACTCCAATAAAGATCTATTAAGAAAAAAAAAATCTAGTGGATACTTTTCAGCTCTTATCATACTTAACATTTGCTTAGCAGCATTTAACACAGTCAAACACACTCTTCTTCCTGATACACTATAGTCTCCTGGCTTTCATGACACCATATTATCTTGGCTTTTTTCTTATCCTCACATTTCCACTTTTCCCCCTCAGGCTCCAGTTTAAATGTCACTTCTAAGTCTTGCCTGACCCTCCTAACCTCTTTTGCATTTTGCTTTTTAGTAAAACCCTGCAGTTTACCTTCTCAGTTGTGACTAACATTTTCCAACCCTGCATATTTTCTTGGGTGGTTATGTGTTTGATGTTGTCTAACCAACTCCCACTAGACAATTTTCAGCAAAGGAGATACTATGTCTATATTATTTAGAAGGGTATCTTTTAAGACAATTTTAGGTTCACAAAAAAATTGAGCAGGCAGTTCAGAGATTTCCCGTCCACCTCCTCTCCCTATTCATGGACAGCCTCCCCCACAATCACCATCCCCCTCAGAATGGTACATTTGTTACAATTGATGAACTTACACTTACTCATCAGTATTACCCAAAGTACACAATTTATATTAGGGTTCACTCTTGGTACTATATATTCCTCTGATACGTTTCTTATCACTTCCTGCTCTCAGTGCCTAAACCCTGCCCCCAATTTAAATAACTCTTAAAGGGCTAGGATCGCAATTATTGGGACACACTTATGCTAAACACATACACAAGAAAAATACATATACATATATACACACACATATATATACATATATTCATTGTTTATCTGAAAATCAAATTTAAACTAGGCATACTTTGTTTGTTAAATCTGGAAACCCTTGGGGCTAATCACATTTACTAGTAAACTACAAAATATTTTCCTAAAATAGTGAAAGTTTGCTTTGTTACTAATCAGTCCTAATTTCTATAATATTTTTGCTGCTGTTTAGGTATTTTTTTTTTCTTAATAAGTATAGTTCACAGCCCTATAATTACCCTGCATGAGCCTTTATCTTCGCAATACCCTGATATTAAATTTATCTAATATGTATTTGTCTTTCTAACTACATACATATTCCTTGAAGATACTCACTTCTTGTCCTCCTAAACCATAAGTCTATTACTCTCCAGCATGTTCAACCATGCACAGATTCAAAGTATATATAGGCTCTAATTAGACATGTGTTCTTCAACGATCAGTTCCTAAAGATATTGAAGGAATGATGCAGAATGTAATTTGGAAGCCCGTATAACTCTGTTTGTAATGGCATAATTATCTCAAGTTTGTCTCTATGTTACATTTTTCCTAGATTTCCCCTTAAAAGTAACACAGTACTTTAATTTTCTGATGTTATTTATTGATTTTCTTCTTAGTAAATTATTTTTTAAATAACTATCATATTGGTAAGTCACTATTATTTGATGTCCAAGCTTTTAGCATCCAGTGTAACATCATTACACTTTTTATTTCTTTCATTGAACCATTAGTGTTTGAACTTACTCAAATTAAAGCCAGGAAAATGAATCCTGAACACTTCTAATGAAACTTTTTCATTAATTACTTTCCAGTCAAGCCAGTGATCAACAGCCCAATGTTAGGTTAGCGGTAACATTAAGACATAAAATAAGCTGTCAAATTTCTGTGTTAAATTCATGCAGAAGTATTCACAATCCTGTAAAATATGTATTTCTATGGGCGTAAGCATTATTTGCCATGTGCTATCAAAAATGTTTAGTAGGAGAATCAATAATGTTTATTCTATACAATTAAATACATTAATCCTATAATTTTTGTGTTATTTAAACTATAATTTACACCAAATTTAAAAAGTCAATTGAAACATCACATCCAATCCTTCTCCTTTCTCAAACTATATGAACTTCACTGTTTAAAGATGTGTAAAGTTGAAGTTAAATGGCTCAAATCAAGCCAAGTCATACCATGACTTCATATATGCTATTCTATAGTTATCAAATAAGGGGATTTTCATTTGAATCATGAGTTTGACACCTAGAAATAACTTGTGTGGGATCAACAGAGCTATGTTATCTGGGGCGGGAGGTGGAGATAATAAAGCCAAGGTTGCTGTATAAATAAAAATGAATCCTAATTAACCTCTGCTGCCAGCTGAGCAAAAACGGGAAAAAAGAGGGCCCGATGTATTACTCTTCTGCTTACCTATTTACCCTTCACTAAGAAAAAAAGTTGGGGCTATTAAATACCTCTGTCATAACACTATCCTGATGACAGCTCTAAGTTAAGCAGTGAACACCCCTGCCTCCCGCCGCCTGCTGAATGCAAGAAGAAAGTACCATGGGAAGCAGCAACATGCGGCTTAAAAAAGCACGAAGAAAGGAAAAAATTATGCATTTAGTGTTACTATACTCTTTTAACGAAAGTCTGGATAAGATGCAAAACATGGGGTAACAAAATGATGTAACTGAAAGTTTACTGGAAGAATAAGCCTTTTGGTACTTGAATGATATTTTGAATTTGCATTTTAAATTTTAAGAATTTGAGTTATTGTGCCCTTGTTCTTTGTAATGTTGAAAAGAATTCTAATTAGCACACTAACGAATGCCGATCAAAATCCAAATTTTTTGTGAACCATTTTTATAAAATTAAATTCTAGGGCTTCCCTGGTGGCACAGTGGTTGAGAGTCCGCCTGCCGATGCAGGGGACACGGGTTTGGGCCCCGGTCCGGGAAGATCCCACATGCCGTGGAGCTGCTGGGCCCGTGAGCCATGGCCGCTGAGCCTGCACGTCCGGAGCCTGTGCTCCGCAACGGGAGAGGCCACAACAATGACAGGCCCGTGTACCGAAAAAAATAAAAAATAAAAAATAAAAAAATTAAATTCTAAATTTATTATATGCCAATCCATTTAGATTTTAGGTCTTTTTTAGAAGTCATGTGAAAACTTTTCTGCCCTTTTTTCCTCATAGCATTTTAACACATTTTACTATGTAAAAACTTGCAATTTCAAACAATTTGTACAGCTTTCATATTTGGACAAATTATGATAGTTCCATTATTAACTTCAACTAATATATCAAGTAACAAATTTAAATAACAGAAGTAATTCTGTTACTAGATATCTTAAGAATGCGTTGACTCTGTGAGGCTATAAAACTAAGTACATGATAAATTTAAAAAATAAAAATACTTTCTTATCATTTGGAGAGGTAATTTCCTCATGCTAACAATTACATGAGGTTGAAATAGATCATTTGGCTAGAACGTGAATAGATTCATTCTATCATCACTATGCACGATCTGATGAAATACGGAATATTCCACTGTCAGCCAAAAATAAGTTTGAACAATCTCATCGTGACAAGAAAAGCAAACAGAAGTCACTGTAATATTTTATCACATGACATGTAAAATATCTATCTTATATAAGCAGCTGGACTTACGTAAAACAATGTACTTAAGTATAGCTCCATAAAGGAGTCTAAATTAATTAATCCACGTGCAATTCACAGTAATGGGAACTTTACATTCAATGTAAAGGATACTTTTTCTCTCTCTATTCCCCTCTCTCAATCCCTCCTATTTCTTTTTAGCTTCAAACTAATATTCCCAAAATTATGTGGTCCTTATTTTAGGCAGAATTCTAAGATGGCCCCCAAGAATTCTGCCCCATGATGTAATCCCTTGAACATGCATGAGTCATTTGAATAAGATATAATTTCCCTCTCATAATTATATTATTCTTGCTACTTTTAGTCGGTTGATTTTGAGTTAATCAAAAGGGAGATTATCCTGGGTGGGACAGACCTAATCAGGCAAGCCCTTTAAAGTCAGAGCAATTCAAAGCAGCAAATATATTCTTCTGCTGACCCAGAACAAAGCAAACAACCATGTTATGAACTGCAGGTGGAGGAAGCTACACGGTGAGGTCCTGAGAGTGGCCTGTAGGTTCTGAGAGCAACCCTAGGCTGACAGCCATAAGAAAATGGGGAGACTGGTCCTGCAGCTACAAGGACCTGAATTCTTACAACAACCTTAATGAACTTGGGAGAGGATCTCAATCTCCAAGTAAGAAGTCAGTACTGGTTGATATCTTGATTTCAGCCTTGTGAGGCTCTGAGCAGAGAGCTCAGCCATGTTGTACCTGTACTTCTAACCCACAGGAATTGACATGATAAATGTATGCTGTTCTGAGTCATTAAGTTGGTGGTAATTTGTTATCCAGCAATAGAAAAACTAATACAGTCCCAAAGCTTTATATCTGAGTGTAGGAAATTTTGTTCTCTGTTGAAAAACAATAATTATGTAGTTTTAGAAAATTTACTAATTTTAACCTATTCTACCCATTGAAAAAGATAATCACTGATAAACTCATTGCTTAAAATGCAATAAGCATAGGCATTCATCTAAAAACTGTGACATACAATTTTGGAAGAGGACAACAAAACAGTGTACATATATGTGAAGGATTTACAAATGTCAAACCTGCACTTAGATGATTTGAGCATTATAAAGTGGTAAGGCCTCCTTCTCAGAAAACTCATCTGTACATGCACATTTAGTTATGATGTATGCTAGAGTACAATAGAAAAGAGGAGATAATTTATAATTAAAATCACATATTTCCGATAGACTAATGAGCCTTCAAGATCTTCAATGGATACTTTAATTCACACATTCATTGAGCAAGAATATTTTTATGGGGCTATTTTATTCATAGTGCTGACCAGAATTATAATACTGGAGGGAGAAAGAAGCAGAAAACAGAATTCTCATTCTTCAGAGCCTATCACATATGTGAGCTAGTAGATGAAGAGAATATAAACAAAGACCGCAATAAACCCCACCTAGGTGCTACAGTTCAGTGGCAAATAAATGGGGGATGGGAGTCTGTCTGTATAGCACTAGACATCTTTTAAGTAGTTCATTTTTCTGTAAAGTTTAGAATCGTCTAGACAATAAATGTCAACTAATTACCTTAACTAAGTCAAAATTTATCTACTTGTGAGGTATGCCGGTAAGTTTGTAATGCCTGCTTTAAAAGACTAGAATCTCTAGAATTGAACAATATTGACAAAATGCCCAACTAGGAAATGGTAGAATGAGATCTGTGTGTTTGTTTGGAATTGGGATATTAGTATGAATTCATGGCAAGGTGCAGAAAGAGATAGAGAAAGAGAGAATGTATAAGTATGTATGACACAAAGGCAAATAATGTATAGTGTTGCAATTATGCAACACATAGTCTAATATGAAAAGCAAAATGAGGAAAACCTCACTAAAAGTAATATAGGAATGATAAAGTTAAGAGAGAGGGGAGCAGAAAATTTTATAGAAACATATGATTAGAACAACTAACCCAGAAAAAGGTGAAAGAGGGGCTCAGGAATCTCTTCAAATAAAAAATGATGCCTTAGTGGAATCTGGATGGATTAAATTTGGAGTTGAGAAAAGGTTGGGGATAGTATGCTTGTGACAGGCAAGGTGCCCTAGGTAGAAGGAACCATGTATGCAAAAGCACATGGTTAAAGGAAACCATGTTCCACTTGGGACACTGCAGAATGTGTGTGGAGAGTGTAAGGAGTAAAGTGAACAGCAAAGAGGGGCCAAGCTTAATATTTGGATTTCACAGTGAGGGCAAAGGAGGTCATGAGAATACGCTGGTAAGGGTTTATCACAGTCTTCATTTTAGAGAGCCTACTCTGGCTGTCTCTGTTTTAGAAAGAATTATTACTGAAAGCAAAGAAGTTTAGAATTGTTATAATTATCCAGGTGATAAATAATGACAGTCTAAGAAATAATAAGTGGTTCTGGAAGGAAAAGGACAGGAGAGGCCTGTTACATGTATAAAGTAAATTCATGGGGTTTAGTGTTTGATTTCATGCAGGGGTTAAAAAAAAAAGAGGTGAAAATAACTACCATGTGCCTGGCTCAAGCCACTGGTTAAATGGTAGTTCCCTTAAAATGTTACAGAATATAGAGAAAGAACTAAAGATTACAGAAAGAGGAAGATGATGGTGCTTGGCTAAAGCACAAACAAAATGGGATAGAAATGCACAGAATTAACAGATACCAAAATATGGGTTGCAACTTAAAAAGTCTGTGTGCAGATAGGCTACAAAAATAATACTTTACCAAAAATAAAATATACTATTTCTACTATCTCACTTAATTGATTTCCAATAAATATCATGTTCTAAGATAAACAAAATTTAAATTCAAAGTCCAGTTTAATGCTTTTCAGAGGCAATTGAGGTAAAATATCTTTTTGTTTAAATTGCCAAGCATATTGTTGAACACCATCACCCAGATCATCAAGGACATACCATTTTCAGAATAATTACTGTCTTTAAATAATTAAAAACCATAAAACATGTAACACACAAATGCATGTAGGTTTCAAACAAGTTCTCTTAGTTGAATGTTGTACATATGGTTTTCTGAACACATTTTGCAAATCTTGTGTCTATATAATATGAATTATACATACTCATTCAGGTTATTTTAAATCTATCTACGTATGTATCTAAGATTAGGAATTCCCTGGTGGTCCAGTGGTTAGGGCTCGGCGCTTTCACTGCCGAGGGCCGGGGTTCAATCCCTGGTCGGGGAACTAAAATCCTGCAAGCTGCATGACAGAGCCAAGAAAAAAGAAGAATAAAATAAAATGAGGAATCATAGAAAAAATTGTCACTAACGATGAGCATCGGGGTTTCCCTGGTGGCGCAGTGGTTGAGAGTCCGCCTGCCGATGCAGGGGACACGGGTTCGTGCCCCGGTCCGGGAAGATCCCACATGCCGCAGAGCGGCTGGGCCCGTGAGCCATGGCCGCTGAGCCTGTGCGTCCGGAGCCTGTGCTCTGCAATGGGAGAGGCCACAACAGTGAGAGGCCCACGTACGGCAAAAAAAAAAAAAAAAAAAAAATGAGCATCATTATGACTCTGGGGTCTCAAAAAGCCTGTGAACAGTGACATTCCAGAAATCACAGGGGAATCATGCACTTACTGTAGAATCTTTACATTATGCATAAAATTGATACTATTACATAAACTAATGACTGGGCTTTAATTCACTTATACCTAAAAAAATCACAAAAGACTGTCAATTTTACCCAAATTTAAGAAATTGATTTATTTTTCTTCATCTACTTTGGAAACACAATTAGGATGTGGACATCAGCAATACTAGGAAAGTTTACGAAGATATCTTATTTCAACAATTTGATCTTAGAAAACTAATTTCTGCAATTTTTTTCATCTAGTTTTACAGAAAACCAGAGATAGCTGAGCATTAGATTATAGACAAGTTTTGAAGAAATGATTTCACATTAAGAATCAAGAAAAAAATGCAGACATTCCAAACAGACAAAACCTTAGGGTGTCCCACAGAAAAATCAAGTTTTAAAACATTTTATCTTTGCTCTTCACCCCTTTTTAAATTATTTGTCTGGGCGCCTGATGGGCTTATACCTAGAGAGGCCTGGAACTTTAAAAAGAGGAGGATATTTTCCTTCCATCTTTCATTATTTCAGATTGAAATGGCAAAGTGCCTCGATATCATACATAAGTGCCAGAAGCAGCATTAAAAATTTGGCTCTTGTTAAATGCCTTCAAAGAAACCTCGTTTTCATCAGGAAATGGCAATTACATGGATAATATGGCCTGCCAAGCTTTATTCTAGAGAAGGGAAATGTTCCATAGTGTGGATATTTTCCTTACATTTATTCACACTTCATACATATTAGTTCTCATAGAAACATATAATAAAAATTAAATAGATACAATCCAGTACAATACATGCTGCTGCTTATTTTCCTTATATTTTTACTCCTCCTGTACCAATACAACTAATCCTGGCATTTATTTATTTATTTATTTGGACAAAATCTTGCAGTCAACTAAGATAAAAAACAATTTGGTTCATTTTTCTATTTACTTTTCTTTATTTAAAAATTTAGTTCATTCTTCAATCTCTTTTTTGAGAAAATTTTAAGCCAGGATTTTAATAATTTTAATGTTAAATCACATATCTATGAGCCAGACTGTTACATTGGCAGCAGTTTTTAAACTTTATTTTGTTTTCTAGTCTTCCCATAATTCCTGTGAAATGTAATGGCTTAAAGAACCAAACTGTAATATTTCAGTCTTGTGAAAAGTGCTAAGTACAATCACTCCCAAAAATCTCTATAAGAAGAGTAATGAAAAGAAAACCGAATTTGGGGTCTGGATTTCGAGGGTTTTATCAGTTCAAGCACTTATTAATTAATGGTCTTTATTAAATCACTTAAACACTTTGAGATTTAATTTCTTCACATGTAAATAGAAATACTACACAAATGCCCTACATTTCTGACAAGGTTATATGAGGATTACATGTTACAATTTATATCAAAGTGCTTTGTATGGAATAAATCACCATCCAAAATATTATCAAGATGGTTATTTCCACTCAGTCAGGGTCTTGAAGCTACTTCTGAAGGCAATTTTCATCATGTTCGTCTTAACTAGTGAGCTATTATAAATGTCTCTTCCTATCTCTCTGCTACTGGTTATTTTCAAGTTATCTGTCAGAGCTAAACCCCATTCAAAGTATTTCCTTTACCATAACCTCAGGTTTTCTCTCCACTTGAAAACACAGTTCAACTTTAACAGGAGGTTTTTATAATGATAATGTGGTACGCTCCTTCAAACATAAAGAAGTATTAAATAGAAAATTATGCTATTATATAAATACAAAAAACAAGTGAAAGACAGAATGTTTTTATCTGCCAGAACTCTAATCCTAAAGGGACTGAATAACAAGCTTTTCAGAGGAGGAAAATCAAGTTAAATGGAACATATTGTTAAACATTGAGAGGCAAAGTATTGGGTGGGCCAAAAAGTTCATTCAGGTTTACTTTTTCGCCAATCCAAATAATAAAAAAAGAAGTAAAATGGGGAAACAGCAAGATCATCTAACTGGATATTCTAAAATCCAAATTTTAGATAAAAATGTATATCGTGTGACCATGATCAGATAGTTCAATTTTTCTAAATTGCTTATTATGAAATCTTGAATTGATGCTTTTGGCAAATTAAACAAGTCTTATTTGATCTTCTATGAAGGTAAGGTAAGAATAAACTAGAACAGGTCATGAATGTTTGTTTTAAACTATAACCTAACCATTAAGAAAATTAGCAATGGGAATTTGAATGCTTTCCTGAAATCATATATAAAAATATAATTTTATTTCCAGAAAATTATTAGCAATTAAATTTAGTTCCAGATAATTAATACATTTATTCAAACACTAGGGGACAGAATCCTTGGGATTTCATAATGCTATCAAAGACTAGAAATATTTTTGAGGAAAATCTAAAAATGTATATGTTCACCATTTATGACAAATACACAGATTACTGTAACATTTTTGGAGAAGTAGATTCTAGGTTTGGCGGGGGAATTCACCTATGTAACCTACAATGTGCCTAACAAGATATCATCCCACCTTTGCACAACCATCTTCAATGATAAGAAATTCACCACTTCTCAAGGGAGGTCATTTTATTTTCAGTCAGCTGTCATTAAGTCCTTCCTATTAGTCGCAAAAATCCTCTCTCTCCACAACTTCCACCCTTGCTGCCCTTTAAATTTTCAAAGAAATTTCCCTTCCCTCTTGCATATGACAGGCGATATCTTCTTCTTCCTGGATTTTTCTCTCTCAAAGTTAAATATTTCATGTTTTAAAAATTATCCTTCTTATGACTTGGTATCAGGAGCCTGTACCATCCCAGACACTTATCTTTGAAAAAATTCCAGTGTCAAAATGTCTTTTAAAAGCAGTAGCCAGAGGTCAGTAGAACATGTCAAGAACATAAGATCTGAAACTGTAAAAACCTTATAAGAAAAAAAAAAATCTTCTTAACTTCGGCCTTGGCAATGATTTCTTGAATATGACAACAAAAGCATAGGGAACAAAAGCAAAAATCAACAACTGGGACTACATCAAACTAAAAACTTCTTTGCAACAAAAGAAACAATCAACAAAACCTACAGAATAGGAGAAACCTACAGAATAGGAGAAAATATTTGTAAACCATACACCTGATAAGGGGTTAATATCCAAAATTATAGGGAACTAACAACAACAACAAAAAAAACCAAGCAACCCAATTTAAAAATTAGCAAAGGAACTGAGTAGACATTTCTACAAAGAAGACATAGACATGGTCAACAGGTAAACGAAAAGATATTCAACATCACTAATCATCAGGGAAATGCAAGTCCAAATCCACAATGAAATATCACCTCACACTTGTTAGTATGGCTATTATCAAAATAACAAAAAATAACAAGGTTCTCAACAAGGATGTGGAGAAAAGGGAACCATATACACTACTGGTGGAAACATAAATTGGTACAGGCACTATGGAAAATGGTATTGAGGTTCCTCAGTAAAAAAAAATAGAACTACCATTATGATCCAGCAATCTACTCTGGGTATATACCCAAAGGAATTGAAATCAGGATATCATAGAGATATCTGCATCCCCTTGTTCACTGCAGACATGGAAGCGACCTAAGTGACTGTTGATGGATGAATGAATTAAGAAAGTGTGGTATATACATAAAATAAAAAATTATTCAGCCTTAAAAAAGAAGGTAATCTTGCTATTTGAGACAATATGAATGAACATGGAGGACAATTTGCTAAGTGAACTAAGTAAGACACAGAAGAACAAATACTGCATGATATGACATATGAGGAATATAAAATAGTCAAAGTCAAAAAGCAGTCTAGTGGGAGGGAGAAACAAGGAGATATTATTCAAAGGGTGTAAAATTTCAGTTATACAAGATGAAAAAGTCCTAGAGATCTGCTGTACAGTATAGCCTCTAGCTAACAATACTGAATTATACACTTAAAAATGTTATAAGAGGACAGATATTATATAAAGTATTCTTATCAAAAAATAATAATAAAATTAAGGAAAAATAATAAATATCAAGGAAATTTTGGAGATGATGGATATGTTTATGGCATAGTATAATCTATGCTATATATATAATCTATGTTATCTATCTATATATAATCTATGCTTATCTCAAAATTTACCAAATTGTATATATAAAATGTGTACATCTTTTTGTATGTGAATCATATATCAATAAAGTGATTTAAAAAATTGAGTTGACCAGTCCAGAGCAGATTTGAATGATCACATTTTTAAACACTAAATTTTTCAAATCTTTATATTACACTGGTGAATTTTATCATACTTTGTAAAGTGCCAGCCTTTCACTGTGTATACCCACCAAATATAAGACAGGTTTCATACCTGTCTGTATCTTTTCACCGAATTATATATAAACAGATAATTACATCACAAAAATGATCTTAAATTGTATAGGTATGTATATGAACAGTTCCAAGATTTCACTAACTTACCTAAATTTTATTAAGAAACATTTAACACAGGTAATATCCACATTGTCTAATTTTATCTGGTTATTAGTATTAGCTATTATCTTAGAAACTGATATCTTAAAAACTTTCTATCCACAGAGAAATGCGGCAAATTTCAGTATAAATTCTATTGTTTTTTCCACCATTTGCTTTGGTGTGGGATGTTTCCCCTTGTTAATTTTCTCACTATGGTATTTTCAATATTTACAACCATACCTTTTAGATATTGGAGATATTGTGTAAAATAACTCAGTAAAATAATTGCATTGCATTGGTGAATCTACCTGTTATTTCTAGTTTCCATGTAAATCTTCACAAAGAAAATGATTATAGGGCCTGGAGCAAGTCATTTTATCATGCTTTAATTTAATATGCATATGTGTTTGCATGTTTTTTGTGTGAATAGACTAAACACGTCAGTAAAAATAAAATAGTCTAAAGATATTGTATAAACAATAAAAGGTTAAAATTTGATCAATACAAATGAGTCTAATAGAAATAGAAATTATAATTTTGTGAACGGATAGAAAAATTGTTTGAATATGACTATCAAGCTATAAACAGTTTCATGCCAAGAAATTTTATACGCTATAGATTAAAATATAAATTACCATTGTATTGATTTTAAACTTCTAAAGCAAACAAACTTTGATCTAAATTTAATGATAAGACTAATTAATTGATTGAGTAATTAATGTTTTAGCCCCCAAATTAAAATTGTGCATACCTTATTTGGATTAGATTTGAAGTAGACACTTCTTTTCCCATTACATTAAATAAAACATTCATTTTGTTAAAGAATAGAAAGCATTGATAAATACAGTATCTACAATATTTTATTGATCTGACCAAATAGTTATGGCCCATTTGTAATTTTAAAATATTTTAATAAATTTTTATAAAATTTTATTTAGTATATGTACATGAAAATAAAGTTACTATATTTTATTAAAATAAATACAAAGTTACTTAATCCCTATAAAAGAAACTTTGGAGGCATCGCAAAGATATTAATACATGATCTCGCACCTCATCTCAAGATATAATTTCCCCATAAATCAGTCAAGACAATTAGCCCATAAATGTGTTCTTATTAGTAGAAATTTCCAGTGGAAAGGATAGATTCATTTAAGCAGGGTAAATTAAATGAACATGTATTTATAAGTTTTATAAATTTAAAATAATAGAAAATCCCCATTCAGTTATATAGTGTTACTATAATTTGTAAAAAAAGTGAGTGGTTTATACTTGAACTCTCAAATTCTTATTAAAGGCGGCACAGCAAGTTGTAAATTTTAACAGAAGCTTTTGTTGCATGTTTTTTTTTTCTTTTTATCATTTAAATTGTGGCACTACAATTTGGAAGCTTTGCAGCTTGTTACTCCAAGACAAATCTCACCTAAGAGGATATGGCAGCCTTCCACACTGCGATCTGATTGCATTAGATTGAATACAGCTAAAGAAAGAAATATTTTGACAGGGGAGATTGCACTTGAACACATCAAAGTGTCAGTTCAGATATGTGGCATCTGAAAAGCACCCTCCCCTTTTCCCCGTTGCATGAAATTCGCCACCTCTCATTGTCTCTTCCAGATGGTGTGCTGAGTTCTCTTCAGCTTTATTCCTAGAGAGCTCGAGTCAATATCAATCTGTTATGCCATTTTCTTGTAATACTAATGTGGCTTATTTATCAATGCCAATTAATCAATGGCACAGAATGGGCTCTTCATTAGCAGCTAATGTAGTTTCTTTTTTTAATATTCAAAAAAAAATTAAAAGAGCAGTGACCAGATTGGCAAGTCATACATCTGGCAGACTGTGGCCACTTAGGAGGCATTCAACTGATGTAAAGGTGAAAGTGTTTATTTCAAAAAAAAAAAAAAGATTAAGAACCATATATGGATGTTATGATTTCTAGCAGGAGAGAAAGGGTAATTCTGTGAGATAAGAGGAAATTTAATTTTTTGGCATAGCAAACTCATGTCTGTCTTAATGACCTTTTATCACCATGTAAGGGAGAAAAAAACCTATCACATTTGTGAATGTTTATGTTTATTAGTCTTATATTTGTTAATATAAAAAAATATAAGACTTTAGTCTTATATTTGTTAATATAAAAAAAGATCTATGAAAGGAACCAAATCTACCACAGTTACACTTTATAACTAGGCAATTGTTTTAGAGTAAATATGCTACAGAATAGGACTTGCCTGGTAAAATAACAAATCTTGATATTGGCAACAAATACTCATATACTCATAAATAAGTACAATGTTTCAAATTTTATTTTAAAAATGAAAAGAAATATAAAGTGATGTTTAAATGCAAGTTGAAAGTCTGAGATAGATTAAATTGTATCCATCAGAATCAATTCATAGGATGAACCAGAGGTATTCAGGTCTCTTCAAGTCTCACCACAATGAATATATTTCTAAGATTATTATTTTTCTGTTATAGAATATTTTAGTTTGCAGGCATCTGAGATTACTGTAATAGTCAATCTATGAATTTTAGTTCTGGTGAGTTAGTAGTAGTCATACTAAAATCACTTACCTCTGGGCTCTGGAATTAAGGCAACAATAGATATCAAGGCAACAATAGATATTAAGGCAACTATAGATATCAAATGATGCCACTACATATGGAGTGAAATAACAGCTGTAAAACCGGACACTCCAGATACAAGCAAGGAGAAGAAGAAAAAGAAAAAAAAGCCCAGGACTAGTCATTAGTAATTGGGATTCAGTAAGCAATTTAAAAAATGGACTTAATGATCTCTGTTTCCTTCAAGTAGCTTCTTTATCGACCCCATTACAGTTAGCAAAAGCCATCTATGTATAATGAAAGGTGTGCTTTGAAAACATTAGAATGGAACATAATTCAAGTTAATTTAGTGTAAGCATTCTAAAATCAGTATTTTGCACTATCTGCTTAATTTGGATCATGTATTCAATCTACAGGGGAGGCGCTAACAATGTAAAAAGCTTATGGTTCTAACAAAATGATAAATGGAGGTGGACACAAGGAGAATAGTATAATTCATAAATAAGCAGCACATTAATAAAAATAATTTTTCATTATACATTAGAAGTTTATGAGGTAGGTGGAAGAAAAGAATTAAATCACAAAACACCTGTTTTTTTCAATGTACATCAACATCACAAATCCATGTTTTTTTCACTAGTTCCAAAGCAACACAGAAGAGGTCTCCAACAAAAGCCTGTGGGTTTTACTCTAGAATCTGACATAGATTGAATCCAGAGGTCAAGTCTGAAGCATTCTGACAAGACATACAACTGTGATCTTGCCTTTGAAAACTCCACAAGGCAGAATTTGAGATGAAAATGTACTAAAAGATAACAAGTAGGGAAGAGGGCATTGAGAAAATAATTTCTGCTTAATTTCTGCTTTACAGCAACCACACTCATCCTCACCTGTTTTCACTTTCAAGCTCTGAAAAAGGAGAAGACTAGGAGAAAAGGTGTTCCTCTCACAATCTTATATTTCACCCTAATGTCTTTTATTTAACCACGGTAATTTCCCTTTCTCACATTGTATCACTTCCTTCAGGCTTTACCACTTCTCTTACCTTGAGCCAAAGTCACAGACAATATCTTTTCAAACTTTACCTCTTTTACAATGTAGTTCAAATTTTAACTATTCCAAAACCTTCTCTGAAGATATCAATGACCTCTCTCCAGTTGGCTTCCTACACCTATAGCACTGTTTATTGGTACTGCTTAATCATTTGCACGCTTGTGTTCTAACATGAGTGCTTCAAACATCTGTGCTTTCTCTCCTCTATACTGTCATAATCAATATGGTCTAGCTAACATTAATTACTTAATATGCATTAGCCACTCACTTTTACAAGTGGTTTACATACTTTTTCCTCATTTAATCCTCACAACAACCCAGTACAGTTAGATTGCTATTAGCTCACTCTTACAGATGTTAAGGGACTTACCCAAGGTTATATATTGAGTGCTGGAGCCAGGAATTGAACTGAGGTCATCTGATTCCAGAGCCATCATGAAGTCTTTACTACACCGCAAGAAAAGTCCCACCAAAACTGGTATCTTTTGCATGTTTAAAATGGCCTACACTGTACAAAGACAAACTAGGAGCTCAGTTAAGTTGTCTGGAATTCAATTCGAAATATTTGTCAAGAAACTAGAGTTTATTAAACTGGAATAGTTTACTCTCCCTGTCAGCTACACAGAGTTGATAATTCAAGGGCTTAAGCTACAGTAATAAAAACTCTTTATTAAGGAAAGTTCATAACATGGCACGAAGAAAATTGTTGACTTCATTATGCTCAACTTTCATACAACTTGTACTTTTGTACCTGTGACGTTAACACCCCTTACCACTTTCATACTCCAAAACTATACTTTCTTACATCAGCTGGCAAACCAGCATTTGGAACTCTCACATGAAGTTGCTGCAGGCCTGTCAACTGTACAGTTTGGGGAGTTAAGAAATATTTACTACATAGTAATGATTCAATCATTTGAATATTATTATTTCCTATTTCATCAAAATAGAAACCTAATACAAGTGATAAGACTTGTAAATCTAAAGTTTACATAGGGAAACAAAGATGAAAATTATTAGAGTGGCTGAAAGCAGCAATTATAGCCTCATCCAAATAGTCACAATACTTAAGCTTAACATAGAAGGGACAAAAGTAAATTGAAAGAAAATGAATAAATTCTTGAAAACATCAAAGTATTATCTAAAACTTAAATGTAATCAGGAATTTTAAATTTTAAAACTTAAATGTAATCAGGTACTTATTCGATTTTGAGGAATCAGGTAAAGTTTTTATGCAACTACTAAATTCAGCTTTTATGCCTGGGTACAAGAAAAACTATCGCTGTGCAGGAAAGATGGTAGTTAGACTGATTTGTGTTGACTACTGTTGGTATACAATTTGTCAAGTGACCTAATTTCTCTGAAACTCAGTTTCTTCTTAGTCTATTTCCCTTTCTTACTGCCTGGTAAGAGTAATGTAAGGATAAAAAGTAAAAGACATAAATTATTAAGCATTCTGTATATGCATATTTGTGTATGCTATTATTAAATGCATTAAAATGGCTTCAATTGTTCATTGAGCATTGCCACACTCGTCATATGTAAAACATCCACCGACACCAGAAGTCTATAAGTTATTTCAGTGAAAGTGTGATTTTAAAAAGAGTTACCTTACTATCTTTTAAAAGAGCATTTTCTTCTTATTAAATGGATACATGCTTATTACAGAAAATTTGAAAAACTCTGCAAAAAAGTTTTAAAAGTAAATGTCATTTATAAATCCTTCCACTCATACTATGCCAGTGTATTACCTTTTGGGTGTGTTTTGGTGTGAATGTGTATGTGCCAAAAACTTTTTAAAATATTGATTGCATTGAACATATAAATTGGTTTTTGCATATTCTCTTATCATTATATCATTAATATTTCCTTTTTGCTTTTTAATAGTTTTGAAAAATATTTTTAATAATTGCATAGAAGTTATCCAACCATAATGGAAAATTAACAATCAAAAATCATAAATAGTTTTTCTCGACAATTTGATCCCATTATTACTGAAATATGGTTTGGAATATTTCACTGACAATATCAATAATAATAAAGTCCATATTTGGTATAATTTCTTACAACTTACTATGTATGACAACAGCAACAATTTAAACAAATCTTGCCTGAGCCTTAAAAATCTCTTTCAGGTAACCATACCTGGTAGTATTATTTCCATTTCTTTTCTTGTGATTTTTACATTAGATTTAATCCTGCTGTAAAAGGAAAAAATATACTGTGGAAACACAAGTAAGTTTCTTATTATGCAAAAATATCCTGAGGATGGCATGAAGCCTGACTTCGATCGTTGTTTCCAAGGATTTAAGAAAACCACCACCACTATGGAAAGACAAATCTGTATGGTGATGTCAACCTTATAATCAGGCCCTTACCTTGTACCCTCACCTCAACCTTATAAAACCAGCTTGTCAAGAAAAAAGAAACAGCTCAGAAAGCCTTCTCCTCTTCTTTTTGCACTCTCTGAGATACTTTTACTCCCTCCGGACTACTTAGAAAAGGGAGAGGAGAAAAATTCAAAGGAAGATAATATATTAAATGTTTTCTATGGCTGAGCTAAATGTTGTTTGGTTGTGACTTTCATAGGATATAGGAATCCTGAGTCAACAGGTTTTGCATCTGTCAGTGTTCTTTTGCAAACCTCAGGAGAGCCTTTAAGATTAGATAAATGACGCTCTATCAGAACTGGCTTGGATATACACTGTCTCTGAGAGCTCTGTAAATGTAGATTAACTGACCTCTCTGGGTCCTTCTCTGAATCCCATGGTCTGAATATGGAAATGACAGTTGACATGTATCTGCAATACACTACTCAAAGAAGTTTAACATAAAAGGACTAATTTATGCTAATAAGACAATTTTAGCAAAGAAGAGAACCACAAACTGCTTTGTTTTAAAAGCTCAAATTAACTGGATTATTTCATTTTAAGCAGCTTGAAATAAATGTGCACAAGGTGAAAATGTTCATTGAGTGTACTATTCCTCCTTAGGAAAGAAATAACGAGGATGTTATCTACATTTTAGTAAGAGAAATCAATATTGCATTCCATTCACTTATTCAACAAATATGTATTGAACACAATTAAATGAAAGACACAATTGAGTTTATAGGAGATGAAAAGATGAATGAGATATAATGATAGAATCACTGCCTTCGAGTAGCTTCAAGTTAGTGTGAGAATATAGATAAAATACAAGATAGAGATGTCATAAGGGATGTAGCTAGAAAGTTATTGGTGTGCAGAGGATGAGAAATAATTGACATCTCTGGAATCAGAAAGGGAATCACTTTCTTTTGAAGAAAGTGGTATTTGAGCTAGGGTCTTGAATGGAATTAGAAATGTGAAGATGAGAGAAAAGAATTCAAGAAGAGAAAAAAATAAGAAGAAAAACAAGGAAATCTTTAGTATAAATGTAAACAGCAGCACAGTTTCCTTACTTTCTATGAGACGATTTCTGCAGGTGCTCAGTAAATTCTCACAGGATTTACCACCTAAACTGAAGCCTCAGTTTCCTCAACAACAACAAAAAAACCTATTTGATTTGATGATTTACAAAGTTTCTTCTGGCTCAAAACCCTGAAAATCTAATAAGTCATTTAAAAATCAAAGTGAAGGGGAGGGATAAATTGTAAGTTTGGGAATGACACATACATACTACTGTATTTAAAATAGATAACCAACAAGGACCTATTGTATAGCACAGGGAACTCTGCTCAATATTTTGTAATAACCTAAATGGGAAAAGAATTTGAAAAATAATAGATATATGTATATGTATAACTGAATCACAATGCTGTACACCAGAAACTAACACATTGTTAATCAACTATACCACAATACAAAATAAATTTTAAAAAATCACTTTGATTAAATTGCATAGCAAGTATTTATTTAAATAATTTTAGATATCAATAAATTCCTAGAAATCAAATTATTCATAGTTTGTGTAAAGACAAAATAAAGAGATAATTATTGTGCCATGATTATCCATTTAAACTCTAAACAGCTATGATGCCTTGGAATTGCACCTGTATGCCATAGTTGTTACTTCTAATGGGATGCTGCTTGAGTTTCTTTTGTCAAAAAAATTAGTGTTTTATGATTAAACTATTAACATTTCAAAAAAAATTTTTTAACCCCATTCCGGGGGTTAAGAGGTTTATTGTTGAAAGTTTCTAATTAATGTTGTCATTATTTCTAGAATATTTTCATTTAAAGAAATAGAAATTCAGGTGGTAAAATTATATTCTCTTCTTATTTTCCTTAAATCTATGAAGGTCAAGCTGAGTTTCAAAAATGTCATGAAGAAAATATAATAGTGAGGTATTATCTCACACAGGTCAGAATGGCCATCAACAAAAAATCTACAAATGCTAAATGCTGGAGAGGGTGTGGAAAAAAGGGAAGGAACCCTCATGCACTGTTGGTGGGAATGTAAATTGATACAGCCACTATAGAAAACAGCATCGAGGTTCCTGAAAAAACTAAAAATAGAATTACCATATGACCCAGCAATCCCACTACTGGGCATACACCTAGAGAAAACCATAATTTGAAAAGACACATGCACCCCAATGTTCACTGCAGCACTATTTACAATAGCCAGGACATGGAAGCAACCTAAATGTCCATCAACAGAGGAATGGATAAAGAAGATGTGGTACATATATACAATGGAATATTACTCAGCCATACAAAGGAATGAAATTGGGTCATTTGTAGAGATGTGGATGGACATAAAGATTGTCATACAGAATGAAGTAAGTCAGAAAGAGAAAAAACAAATATCATATATTAACACATATGTGTGGAATCTAGAAAAATGGTATAGATGATCTTATTTGCAAAGCAGAAATAGAAACACAGACGTAGAGAACAAATGTATGGATACTAAGCAGGAAGGGGTGTGCTGGGAGGAATTGGGAGATTGGGATTGACACATATACACTATTGATACTATGTATAAAATAGACAACTAATGAGAACATACTGTATAGCACAGGGAACTCTACTTAATGCACTGTGGTGACCTAAAAGGAAATCCAAAAAAGATGGGATATATGCATATGTATAGCTGATTCATTTTGCTGTACAGTAGAAACTAACACAGCTTTGTAAGGCAACTATACTCCAATAAAATTAATTTAAAAAAAAACAACTTAGAGACAGCCACAAATTTACATTTTAATAAACAGACTGGAAATTTCAAAAAAGAAAAAAGAAAATATAATAGGGAAAACAGATACACAGAAAACTATACTAATAATGTGTAACTGCAAGAAATGAAGTTAACTAATAAATATAATGTACCTTTTTAAGCCCTAGATTTAAGGCCAAGAACAATAGTTGTATTTCTTTATCTGACACAGTACTGGGCACCTACTCTGAAAATTATGGGGATACTATAACAAATAAAGACAACATTAAAAATCAATATCAGGTAATGATAAATGAGAGAGAACTAACTTGTACTGAGGGGGTGACATTTAAGCTGAGATCTAAATAATAAGAAAGATCCAGCCTTGGGATGATCAGGAGTGAAAGTGTCCTAGACAGAGAGTATAGCTAGTATTAGTGGGCTGAGACAGGTGGAATCAAGGAGAATCTCAGGTTTTCAGCCCGGACACTAGATAAAGTGTGGTGACATCTGTTGAGATGGGAAGAACTCAGGAATGACCAGATTTGGGAGGAATGTTCATAGCTTTAATTATAACAGCTCCATTTGGAAACAATAAAAATATCCACCAACTGGTCAACAATAAAAAGAAACAATCTAGTAATATAACAAGCCATTAAGTGGGTAAACCTCAAAAACAATATCCTAAACTTTCAGAAAAGCCAGACACAAAAACCAAACCAAGTTATTGTATAAATCCATTTATGTGAAATTTCCAGAATAGGCAAATCTATAGAGACAGAAGGCAGATAAGTGGCTGCCTGGGGCTGGATGTAGGGCAGACTGATTGTGATAGAGCATAAACAAAATTTTAGAGTGAAGGAAATGTTCCAAGACAAGATTATGGTAATGGTAGCATAACTCTACAAGTTTATTAAAATTTATTTTATTTATTGTATACTTAAAAGGGGTGTATTTCATCATATGTAAATTATACATCAATAAAGCTGTAAATAATACAGGGCTCCCCCACTTAAAGAAAATATAATGTAAGGATTTCTTCAAATAGAAAACCTGCCAAATGCAATTACATTTATTTCATATTATTAGAATTGGTCAAAAAATTTGGATGTGCCTACTTGCAGGGGCCGTGAATATAAGTTCTAAGATCTCCTTGTCTAGAAGGCAATTAAAAATAAAGCATCATAAATTAGTCTGTTTTCTCAAGTAACATTTAATAATAGCACTTTAAAAATTAATGGTGTACTAAAGAAAATTCTTTACAGTGGTTATCACTGGAGTTTGAGATTTAAGTAATGTTGAAGGTGTTAACTTTGAAATTTTTACTTTTCTGCATGGCTTGAATTTTGTTTTTTACTTTTGTGATTAAAAATACATAAAATACATATAATACTTAAAACATTTTAAAGTGTAAATCAACAATTCAATAAAAATTATTTTAGTTTCTACTTTATGATAAAAATCAAGGAATTGATTGGATAAACTCTGAACCAATGCCCAGTTTTTGAATTATGTACAACCATTTAAAAGCCCCTGTACTACAGCTTTATAAGCAACTATAGGACTTTTTGTTAATTTGGGCTTTACTAAGCACAACTGTTTTTGTCCTCTAGAAAGAGTATGTAATTGGTTTGTGACATGGTGAGATTTTATATAGTCAATTATAAAACTTGATCTCATCACATTGTTATAGTGGTTATAACATATATGATCCCTGATTGTGATATAATTAAACATATGTTATCTACTGATGCCTCAATGTCAGAAGCTTTTCCCAAGTCTAGACTACAATGTTGGGGTCACAGTCCAATCCTCTACTCCTCTACCATATTATACCCCAGGTCACTGCAAATTCAATTGTCCACTTAAAGAGAAAATTTAAGATGTGAGGGAAATAAGTAAGGTCTATCTAGAAAGGTTATAGGTGCTCAGCACAGTCATTAAACTTGGACTACTACTAAGAGAATTATCAAAATGCCAACTATTCCAGGTTTAGATACACTGGCTCCTTCTTAGTACGCATCTTTAGGTAACTGAGTCCCTTCTTGCTGACCTATAGGGGTTGTGATCTCTGCTGCAACCTATTAATTACTTTTATAGTTTCTCCAGAATCTTTTACATATATTTGTCTCTTCTTTTGACGTTAGATGAACTATGCACATAATTTGAGAGTGGGGTATTCTATTTCATAGTCTAATACCTGATTTCTACAATGTGATTATACAATAACTAATTGGATGAGGTGCTATTTTTACAGAGACTAAACCAGCAAATGACTTTCATTCAGTCTGTTAACACTCATTGACATAGCTTACTGTTTACAATGAAACATAGTAATTAAAATCCATTGCAATCTTGATAACCATAAGAATATCAGTGTACTGTCATCTTATTCTTAGAAAAGCAAGTTAAATACAAATCTATCACACATTACTAAAGGTAATTCTGTAAAACAGGTTATATATACATATATGTATACACCCATACACATACATGTATATGTGTGTATATTTATATAATAATGTAAACTGGAAAGACCTTAAGTACTGGAAAAACTCTTTAAAATTGAATTTATACTTTGAAAGACATTCTGACCATAAAAAGGGAAACATCATTCATGACATAGAGAAGAGAGGTTGGGACATACATTTAGCTAGAGAGGGAAAGCAGGCAGTTTTTGTTTCTCTTTTTTTAGCTTCCTGTCATTTTAGGGTGAGAAGAGTAAGGCAACAACAAAATTGATGACATTGCTAGGGAGAAAACTTGACTAAAGCACAACAGAAGCTTAGGTGAAACAAGAATGTTTTAATCAAGAGAAAGTTACTGATTGCAGATTTTTTGATGATGACCATTCCGACTGGTGTGAGGTGATACCTCATTGTAGTTTCAATTTGCATTTCCCTAATAATTAGTGATGTTGAGCATCTTTTCATGTTTTTTTTGGCCATCTAGATGTCTTGTTTGGAGAAATGCCAGTTTAGGTCTTCTGCCCATTTTTTGATTGGGTTGCTTGGTTTTTTTTTTGATATTGAGCTGCATGAGCTGTTTGTATATTTTGTAGATTAATCCCTTGTCAGTGCTTTTACAAACAATAAATGCTGGAGAGGGTGTGAAGAAAAGGGAACCCTCTTACATTATTGGTGGGAATGTAAATTGATACAGCCACTATGGAGAACAGTATGGAGGTTCCTTAAAAAACTGAAAAATAGAACTACCATATGACCCAGCAATCCCACTACTGGGCATATACCCAAAGAAAACCATAATTCAAAAAGATATATATGCACTCCAATGTCCATTGCCGCACAATTTACAATAGCCAGAATGGAATCAACCTAGATATCCATCAGCAGAGGAATGGATAAAGAAGATGTGGTACACATATACAATGGAATATTACTCAGCCATAAAAAGGAACGAAATTGTGCCATTTGCAGAGACGTGGATGGACCGTCATACAGAGTGAAGTAAGTCAGAAAGAGAAAAACAAATATCATATATTAACACATATATGTGGAATCTAGAAAAATGGTACAGATGATCTTATTTGCAAAGCGGAAATAAAGACACAGACGTAGAGAACAAATGTGTGGATACCAAGGAGGAAAGAGGGGATGAGACAGATTGGGAGATTGGGATTGACATATATACACTACCGTGTATAAAACAGATAATGAGAGCCAACTGTATAACACAGGGAACTCTACTCAATGCTCTGTGGTGACCTAAATGGGAAAGAAATCCAAAAAAGAGGGGATATATGTGTACATAGAGCTGATTCACCTGGGCATGGAACAACAGAAATTTCACAACTCACAGCTTTCTCTATATTTGTAAAATTCAAGAATCTCAGAACCCATTTATGTTTTAACCCACAAACTAAAGAGATTACGCATTTCATTGTGTTTGTGAACAAATACAGGACCACTGCATATGAAAGGATATCAGTTTGCTATGATATATATATTTTTTTATTTACAGAAAATTAGATACAGATTTATGCGTATGTATATAGCAAAGAAATCTGACAATTTCGAAAAGCTGACATGCAATTAACAGGCAATCAAAATCAGTTGTATAACCTAAAGGTCCATGTTATGTATACTCACCTATTACTGTGTATATGTAGTTCAAGATAAATATGCATATTACTATCTGTTAAATCATCGCACCTAATCTTTGTTCAATAATTACAAACAATAAACTACTTAATTGGTAGGGATTTAATTCTTTCAATGTCACATCATTTTTTTAAGAAAAATATTTGGGATTCTTTCCTGCCTTCTTAAACATAATGTATTGAACACAATCTAACTTCTTGATAACTGAAAGCAATCATAAAGAACAGGAATAATTATATCCTGCAGTAACACAATGATATCTTTTGAGTTTCTGAGGATATGGAGTCATTTTTCCCACACAGTGATTCTAAAATATTAGTTTTTTTCAATTCCTACAAGTACATTTGTTATGGGTTTTCTATTTCATCATTTGCTGCCAGTTGATATTTCTCAGCTACCTACAAAAAGTAATCTTTTACATGTCTATTAATTTACTCTTCCAACTGGGTATAGAGTTTGAAACCTTACATAATTGTGAAAAACGTGTAAATTAGCTCTAAGGGAACTGTTGGAACTGTAGAGAGCTTGACATTTCCCTCAGTGACTTTCTGATATCAACTTTGGCCACTCAGAAACCTACTTATTTGCTTCCTTATTTGTATTCTCTTTTAGGTGTTTGAGATTGCCAGATATTTAAATACCAGCCCATTGGGTAGCAAAATTATATATTGAATTTGGCACACCATGATTAGTTTCAGGAAATATTAAACAAATGTAAAATGATACAATCTGAAATGATAATATTCAAATAACATGCAATCTAAATTCATGCATTCATTTATTCTTAGTTATTAAACAAGCAATAACTGAATGAATGAAGTCAATAATCTTCTCTTTATTCTCTAGCCAAAGCAAACACAAGCAGCCCTGTTGTTTTTGTCTGTTTTTATTCAAAAGACTAATAAGCTTATGGTGTTAAAAAAAAAACAAACCCAAAAAACAAAAAACTATCAGTTCAGAAAGGTATAAAGTAAAAGAGGAAAAGCCCTGTCCCCTTGCTTTCTTATTTCCATTTCTCAAAATTAAATATTATTAACACAAATTTATTTTTTAAAAGATCTTGATAATCAAATAGTTCTATAACTTCTAGAGATTTTGAAGAAGTTTTAAAACTATGGCCTACAAGCATGGACTTAGTTTATAATTTATTAAATATAGCTTACAACTGGAGTTTATTTATTAAATATAGCTTATGACTGGCAATAGCAGCTCAGCTTCAAATTGGTGGGTAGACAGTTCTTCCAAATTTTCTAAGTTCAAGTATTGTTATTCTGTAGAGGATATGTGTGACTCAATATTAAATTTCTCTACATTGTGAATTCCAATAAGGAACTCAATTTCTTTTAAGGAAGAATTACATATACAGTTTGCTGTTTCATTTCCAAAAGTGCTTTCAGTAGAAGTTTACTAAAAACTAGCATACCTGCCTATGAAGCTAAAAGCATTCAATATTTATTTACTTGTTTGTTCATTTATTCATTTGATAAATATATACTGTGTATTTAATTTGCACCAGGCAGTATTCTAGACACTTAAAAAAACAGCTAGAAACAGAATTAAAAAAAAAAGTCCCTGCCTTCAAATACCACATATCCTAGTGGGGAGAGAAAACAGACAAGATAAGCCAGTAAAATATGTAATATGTTTGACAGTAGTAAGGAATAGGGGAAAAATAAAATGCAAAGAGGACAGATAGTGGCAAAGAAGTTACAATTTTTGATTAGATAGTAAACACCAGGACTGGCTTGGAGTATTTTTGAGAAACTACATGAAGAAAGTGAGAGAGGGAGCCACGTAGGAGCAACCTATACAGGCAGAAGGAACAGCGAATACAGAGGTCCTGAGGCAGGGGTGTGCCTGATATGTTCCAGGTATGAAATGAAGGTCAGTGTTGCAGAATAGAAGCAAGCAAGGGGGAAATGGTAGGAGATAAGGTTAGGAAAGTGATGGTAATTAGACCATGTAGTTCCTTGTAGGTCCATTATTGGCTTTAGTGTAAGATGTATAGGAAGCCACTGAAAGTTTTGAGCAGAGGAGTGTCTTGATCTGATTTATTTTAATACTCTGATTTTTGTATTAAGAATGGAACAGGGGCTTCCCTGGTGGCGCAGTGGTTGAGAGTCCGCCTGCCGATGCAGGGGATACGGG
>NW_006797971.1:583793-591293 GCF_000442215.2 Lipotes vexillifer | reverse complement strand
CCCCCCCCCCCCTGCCGATGCAGGGGACATGGGTTTGTGCCCCGGTCCAGGAGGATCCCACATGCCGCAGAGCGGATGGGCGCATGAGCCATGGCCGCTGAGCCTGCGTGTCTGGAGCCTGTGCTCCGCAAAGGGAAAGGCCACAACAGTGAGAGGCCTGCGTACCGTAAAAAAAAAAAAAAAAAAAGAATGTGGGGCAAGGGAAGAAGAAAGGAGACCCTTCCTTCTTTCAGATGAAAGCTCACTGCATAATCCAAGGAAGAGAGAAGAATGGCTCTAACAAGAGTATCATCTTATAAGAGTGGAGGTGATGAGGTGTGGTTGGATTCTAGATACCTTTTGAAGATAGAACCTCAGAACTTTTGACATTCGGATGTGGGCTGTGACAGAAAGATGTCAAGGATAACACCCAGATATTTGGCTTGAGCAACTGGGAGAATCTGGTTCCTATTTACTGAGATAAGGTATACCTTTGGGTGACTTCAACATATGGCATTAAATAAATCATGAGGATGGATATAATCATAGAAAAAAAGATGTCCTAAAACTCAGCCCCATGGGGTACTCCAAAATTTAGAGGTAGAGGAGGTGAGGACAAGAGCATAATAAAGTACTCTGAGAAGAACAGAAAGATAGGAAGAATTAAGGTGTCATGAAAGCCAATTTAAAGTGTTTCACAAAGAGAAAGACCTCTATGTGGAATGCTGCTGATAAATTAAGTAAAATGAAACTAAAATTTGAGCTTGCAACATGGTGATCATTTTTTGACCTCGATAAGAGCTGTTTTGGTATGACTAAGGTCAAATGTCTAACTGGGGTAGTTTCAGGAAAAGATGAAGGAGAAAATTTAAAGATAGCAAAATTTAGCCATACTTCAAAGTTGTTGTTGTTGTTGTTTTTCCTATAAAGGAAAGAGAAAACAGGGTGATAGCCAAAGGGAGAAATGGGATACAAAGAAAGATTTTTTTAAAGATAGGAGGAATAACAATATCCTTCTATGCTACAGAGGGGAAGACCTCAATCAAAAGCATGGAAAGTTCATCTATAACAGGATAGAAGACAGCAAGTAGAGGCACAGATGACACTGTGTAGGTGTGACAGAGCTTATTTTCTGATACAGGCATATGTATTGTAAAAACTGAAAAGTTAAGTGCCACATTTCCTTAGGGCATCAACTAAAGATACTATACACTCAGACATGTAATCAAAGACTACATTAATATGAGTGAGTGTCTTGTGAGACAATTTGAATAATATCATTTGCATTTCTTCTAATACCATGACAGGTTGACATCTACATCCTATGTTTTCATTGGAAAAACTCTTCAGTTATATATTACATGCTTCATGAGCTTACTTTTCTTAGAATCTAAATGTCTGCAGATTTACTCTATTTAATATGGAGAAACACCCTGTGATTGGAGTTGCCAAAGTGATACTGCATAATCTGTAACAGTTCCAGGGCCCATTTACGAATATGTTAAATTAAAACTGGGTATAAACTTCCATTAACCCTCTTATTTTGTATCTGGATCCAAGAAAACAAAAAAACTGAGTCAGGATGGGAGCTGTAACTTCAAAGAAAAATTAAATATTTAACAACGCTGAAGTAAATAAAAAGTGAATGAACATCTGCAAATTAGGTGCAGGTAGTTGTTTGTGATATGACTGTGAATTCTAGTGCATTTTTCACCTCATCAGTTTTTCCATTTTTATATATATACATTTTTTAAAAAGCAGCCAGAATAGGTAAATTTGCCCCTCTTCTCCATCAAAACCAAAGTATTTCAAAATTTCATTTTCATAAGAATCACCTGAGATCTTGCTAAAAATGCAGATTCTGATTCACTAGGTCTGAAGTGAGGTTTATAATTTTGCATTTCAAACAGGGTCTCAGGTTATACCCATGCTGCTGGTTAGCAGAGCACACTTGAAGTAACAAGTCCTAATCACTGTATCTTTTAGCATTTGCACAGAAGTTAAGATAATAAATTAGTTATTCATGCCTAATTATTTAGGTTTTCTTTCAAAAAATAGAGGTAAGTAGAATTTTTAAAATATTTTAGTTGATTATAGATATGTATATTCCTATAAGAGCATATAAATATATATACAATTTTAAAACCTCCTTAAAATATTAAAGTCTCTCATTAAAACAAACAAAATCCATAACAATTCCTCAGTGCCAAAAGGTTTACTCCTTATTTTATTTACCAGATATCACCTACAGCACAGAGCTTAATTTCACATCAATCCACTAATTAAATAACAAAATTAAAGGAATAGAGGTTAAGTAAAAATGGAAACATCTATGTTGGATCTGACACACTGATTACACTGCAAAGAGAACAAACAAAACAAATAGCATTATTTAAAACTGAAGTCCTGTAAGTGGCAATAAACGTTTTGCTATGACTCTGCTGTGCTGTTTTTCCCACACCTGCTCTCACTTGCCAGGTTAGAATGGCTTAATATGCTCTACTGTGGGATCACAATCATTTGAACAAACCCCTCAGGGCAGCAATATCCAGGCTCTATTGCTGGCTCAGAAGAACTCCTGACATATTTCCCCATGAATTTTTAATTTTGTTTATGTATATTAAAAGCATGGCATAAGAAAAATATAGCATACCACTGATGAGAAAAGTTTCTAACCTGCTTTTATAAAGTAATAAGATCTCTCCGTAATATTGCAAAAATCCAGAGCTCACAATGTTTATGTATTAAAAAAGGGTAAGGGGCATGCTGTAAAGGTCCAGTTTCAGAAGAACGGTCATTCTGAAGGGCTGCTTCCTACAAATTATTCTCCTGGTTTAAGACTTAAATTCCAGCACATTAAAAGAATCATACACCATGATCAAGTGGGGGTTATCCCAGGAATGCAAGGATTCTTCAATATACACAAATCAATCAATGTGATACACCATATTAACAAATTGAAGGATAAAAACTCTATGATCATCTCAATAAATGCAGAAAAAGCTTTGGACAAAATTCAACAACCATTTATGAAAAGAAATAAAATAAATAAAAATAAAAACTTTCCACCCTCTGGAAAGTAGGCATTGAGGGAACTTACCTCAACATAATAAAGGCTATATATGACAAACCCACAGCCAACATCATTCTCAATCGTGAAAAAATGAAACCGTTTCCACTAAGATCAGGAACAAGACAAGGTTGCCCTCTCTCACCATTATTATTCAACATAGTTTTGGAAGTTTTAGCCACAGCAATCAGAGAAGAAAAAGAAACAAAAGGAATCCAAATCAGAAAAGAAGTAAAACTGTCACTGTTTGCAGATGACATGATACTACATATAGAGAATCCTAAAGAGTCTTCCAGAAAACTACTAGAGCTAATCAATGAATTTCGTAAAGCAGCAGGATACCAAATAAATGCACAGAAATCCATTGCATTCCTATACACTAATGACAAAAAATCTGAAAGAGAAATTAAGGAAACACTCCCATTTACCACTGCAACAAAAAGAATAAAATACCTAGGAATAAACCTACCTAAGGAGACAAAAAACCTGTATGCAGAAAACTATAAGACACTGATGAAAGAAATTAAAGATGATACAAACAGATGGAGAGATATACCATGTTCTTGGATTGGAAGAATCAACATTGTGAAAATGACTATACTACACAAAGCAATCTACAGATTCAGTGCAATCCCTATCAAACTACCAATGACATTTTTCACAGAACTGGAACAAAAAATTTCACAATTTGTATGGAAACACAAAAGACCCTGAATAGCCAAAGCAATCTTGAGAAAGAAAAATGCAGCTGAAGGAATCAGACTCCTGGACTTCAGATTATACTACAAAGCTACAGTAATCAAGACAGTATGGTACTGGCACAAAAACAGAAATATAGATCAATGGAACAGGATAGAAAACCCAGAGATAAACCCACACACATACGGTCACCTTATTTTTTATAAAGGAGGCAAGAATATACAATGGAGAAAAGACAGCCTCTTCAATAAGTGGTTCTGGGAAAACTGGACAGCTACATGTAAAAGAATGAAATTAGAACACTGCCTAACACCATACACAAAAATAAACTCAAAATGGATAAAGACCTAAATGTAAGGCCAGACACTATAAAACTCTTAGAGGAAAACATAGGCAGAACACTGTATGACATAAATCACAGCAAGATCCTTTTTGACCCACCTCCTAGAGAAATGGAAATATAAACAAATAGGACCTAATGAAACTTAAAAGCTTTTGCACAGCAAAGGAAACCATAAACAAGACCAAAAGACAACCCTCAGAATGGGAGAAAATATTTGCAAATGAAGCAACTGACAAAGGATTAATCTCCAAAATTTACAAGCAGCTCATGCAGCTCAATATCAAAAAAACAAACAACCCAATCCAAAAATGGGCAGAAGATCTAAATAGACATTTCTCCAAAGAAGATACACAGAGTGAAGTAAGAAAGAGAAAAACAAATACCGTATGCTAACACATATATATGGAATCTAACAAAAAAAAAAAAGTTATGAAGAACCTAGGGGCAGGATAGAAATAAAGAAAAAAACTAGAGAATGGACTTGAGGACATGGGGAGGGGGAAGGGTAAGCTGGGACAAAGTGAGAGAGTGGCATGGACATATATACACTACCAAATGTAAAATAGATAGCTAGTGGGAAGCAGCCGCATAGCACAGGGAGATCAGCTCAGTGCTTTTTGACCACCTAGATGGGTGGGATAGGGAGGGTGGGAGGGAGACGCAAGAAGGAGGAGATATGGGGATATATGTATATGTATAGCTGATTCACTTTGCTATAAAGCAGAAACTAACATACCATTATAAAGCAATTATAGTCCAATAAAGATGTTTAAAAAAAAATTAGGGGCTTCCCTGGTGGCGCAGTGCTTGAGAGTCCGCCTGCCGATGCAGGAGACGCGGGTTCGTGCCCCGTTTCGGGAAGATCCCACATGCCGCGGAGCGGCTGGGCCCGTGAGCCATGGCCACTGAGCCTGCGCGTCCGGAGCCTGTGCTCCGCAAATGGGAGAGGCCACAACAGTGAGAGGCCCGCATAACGCAAGAAAAAAAAAAAAAAAAAAAAAAATTAGATTGTACAGTAAATATTTTGTCACATTTTTTTGTGAGTGAGCTATTCTCTGAAAAAGTCTAATTTTATTAGGATATTCAGATGCTATTTAAGAGCCCAGGAAAGAGTAAATCATTCTACCTTAGATCATTTAACGGTTATAGGGCTACATCTTAATTTACCTTAACATACACAGACACAGATATACCCACATTTATCTATCTAATGAATTATATATATATATGTATATGTGTGTGTGTCCATGGCATTAAGTGAGGTAAAATAGAGTTCAATATTTTATAACAATAGTTTACATCAACGACATCCTTCTCATTGTTTTACATTACAATGTACTCATAAAAATAATTATACCACTAATTACCACCATTAAGATGAACTGAAATAAAAGTAATGTTTTGCCACAATGACCAAAAAGTGGCTAATTCAGCAAATTTTCTTTTTCTAACTAATATAACTCCAGTTTTTCCCCATAATATTATGCTACAAAGGACACAGTTTACTTAATCTACCAGTTATTTCTATTGTACATATAAGAAACCTAGGGCAAATATATGAATAAAATACTTTTTTACCTTAAGCCAAAATATGCTATCAACTCTCGGTGCAAGAAGTATTTAAGAACATAACACTTCAAAATCATTGAGTATGGACATATTGAATATTTTGTGTCATTTAATATAGATAATGTTTATTTTTCTAGAGTGAGAATTGATTTTTTCCATATACTATCTCACTTGATTCTCACAACAACCTTTATAAGATAATAAATGAAAAATTGCTTTCTTAGCTAGTAATTTCTATTAACATATAAAGCATTATTCTTTTTGGTCTGCTGAGTCGAATAATTTGTCTAATCATCATCATCATCCTTATCAACAACATCATTTTATTATGTAAGGAATGATATCAGTTGCTTTTTGTTGTTGGGTGACAGTGAGTTAGGTCAAGAGAAAATTAGTTCATCAGAAACAAAGAACGATTGTAGGTGAGGGTGTAAGGGAATAAGAAAGAGAAGAAAGTTTTGTGAATTCCTTTGGAAATCTCTTCCACAGATGGAAAGGAAGTGAGTTATTATTAAATACTTATTGAGGACCTATATGTATTAAGCACTACACCATAGGCTTCATTCAGTTAACCTAATAATGCCCTGAGGTAGTTATTGTTATCCTCACATCGTTAATGAAAACAGGAGAGGGTAAATCAGCAGCCTAATATCTTCTGGGTTAATGAGTGGCAGAACCAGGACTCCAACCTGGATCCACATGACTCCAAAACTTAAGCATTTCTCACAACATGATGATGAATGAATGATCTAGTAAAGTTAGCAAATTTCCCAGATAAAACCTTGTCACAGCCTAAACAGATACCAAAAAATATTATAATATTTGCATGGAAAGGGAATCTGTAGTAATCAGTATTCTAACTACTTAAATCCAAAACTTGTAGATTCCAGAAAGACTAAAGCTGAAGAATTTTGTTTCCAGTTAGTTAAAGATCTGGTTTGATTTTTGTTATCCTTTATATGATATCTTAAATAATATGAATTTTATATGAACTTTAAATAAGTTTGGACTCCATGATCACTTTGCTTACAATGTTTTGTAATTCTGAAGTAATTAGTGTTCACTTTTTTCAGTTGAGGTCAAGATTTTTCAATAGCTGATAGAATTCTGATGAACAATCATCAATCATCAATCAGCAACTCAGATCCTCTATTTTTAGTGCTTCTATTATGTAGTATTTAGTTTCTATAGTTTCTATAATTTTAGAAACCAAATTGCAACTCCCATTTTTAGGTTCTTCAAAAGTTTGTATTTACATATCTCTGAAAGGAGCGTTTATCCAAGAAATAAAATTTACTAAAACTTTAGTACCATAAGCACCAAGACCCAGAAAGTTTAACCACCTTGCACCAAGTTGCATAAACAATCAAGGAATTGTTAGGAATTCACTTCTAAATGCAGTGTCATGCTTCACACATAAAATTCAATTCTCTTAATAAAGCAAACAAACTTCTTTGTACTTTGTAAAATGTATATATCACCTACTGTGGTAATCTAAGGAGAAATAAACAGAATCTCATTAAATGCATGAATATGTGGAAGAAATGTGAAAAAAGCATGGTCTGGTGGTTAAGTGACTGGGATGGTCAATCAATAAAAATGGTCCCCGATGTGTCACTAACTCAAGTATTTGTCCTTGAGAAAATATCCTCACTACTTCACAATTCCTCATTCATCTTGCTATTAAAAGATATTTAACAAAGAATTCTGATGTTTAAAATGTGCTTGAAAATATTTCAAAGCCCTAGTGTATGAATTATTGCTTGTATACAAAACTGTTTTTAGGGATATTAGTATTAATATACTTGAAAATTAAGTGTACACTTATGATTCTTTCCCT
>NW_006797971.1:561636-583783 GCF_000442215.2 Lipotes vexillifer | reverse complement strand
CTTTCCCTATTCTTAGCAAAATAAAAAAGATTTCTTTTAAACTTTAAGGGTTTTGAATACCATGTCTTGGATAATTTCATATACTATTTACAAAACAATATTTTTATATTTTACTCCTTTCAAAACCTTCTCATGAAAGAGTTTTCCTTAGTTACATTAGCAGGAGCCAAGGAAGAGAATTTGTATCTATAAATATCTGTTAAAAAGTCAACATTTGTTTACTTAAAACTGTATCATACAATTTTAATAACAGTGATAACAAAATTAACATACACCATGTCAGAAAGAACTGAGCAGCAAATGATAAATAGCTTACATTTTAAAGGGGTAAAAATAAATCTTAATTTATTATCTGAGTTATAATTTCTAAAGATCTTCATATTGTATATGTTTGTAGATTATTTAGTAATTGAAAAACTATAGTCCTCAGTGTCCTGAATATTCTTTTTTTTCCCCCTTGAATCATACCACTTTATTTCCAAAACTTTGGAACAGATGGATGGATAGATAATAAAAGGTAAGTTTAAAACAATTCATTACAACAAGCCAGGGAAAATACTCATTATTTTTCCTTCAAAAGAAATTAGATTTGAATAGAATATTGGGACTATCCAGTTAAAACTGCCTAAGTTGTATAATCTAGGTCAAGAAATGAAATGTGCTTCTGGAAATTATTTAGCTGGTACACAAATAATGTTACAACTTGCATTTCTAGCAACTTTTTTCCAGTGCATCTAAAACTCATGAATTGGCATATATTAATATAATTTTGATTAATACTAATTGCTTTTATATCTTCCATTTATTACATGCCGTGCCTATGCTTCAAACAATTAATATCTAAGGAAAGTCATAAGAAAAGTCTCAAAAAAAGTCAAGAAACAAAATGGGACTTGAAATCTGCTGATATCTTCAGCTTGTCATGAAACGTATTAAAAAAGAGAAGAAAGATGAATTTATAGATGGATAGTAAAATGCCAGTTATAGCATTTAGGAAGTGGTTATATGAATGTTTACTGTAAATTCTTTCAACTTTGTATATTTGATAATTTTAATAAAATGCTGGAAAGTAGAACCTAATTAATGCTCTTTATCAGATCATTAAACTTTATGCCATACATGAATTGAAATACTATCTTTAGTGTTTGTCACTTTCTTTGAACATGGGATATTAAAATAACAAACTAAAAAAAGGATTTAAAACTCCATTAACAAATATTTTCTCTTTCCACCTCATAGATTATACTTCAAAATCTATTCTGGGACAATGGGCCACCTCCCAACACACACACACACACACACACACACACACACGCACACTTTAAGTTGAGAAATTCCAGGTACAGTCCATTAAATGCTCTGACCCATATCTAAGAAAGCAGCACCTGTTTAAACACTGACTTGCATTCCTATTGCTGAAAATTCATGAGTCAACCATGAGACTATATTTATTGGAAAGAATAAATAAGGACACAAATACAATATATATTGTATAACTGAACAAAAACAAATTCATCTGAAACATTTTCATTGATTAACAATCTAAATATTTAGTGAGTTCCAACTTCTAGAAATTATTTATTGATAAAAAAAGAGCAAGACAGTATTCCAGGATTTTTAATTTGTTATTTGCAATTTTGTTCAATTGTACAAAATCAATAGTAGTACTCCTTTGTTGTAAGTATTTATTGTTAAGTGATATGATTTAAATCAATGGGAAGAATAACAGAGTAAGAAGTCTACTTCTTATACAGATGTATGAAAAAAATGTGCCTTACAGAATGTCCATGTTAAAAGAGATGAGAGAAAATTAAAATTTTTCTTATTTTTAAATGAATCTATCCGACAAATGGTACGTGTGAATATGGTATGCTAGGGAAAAATAGAAAATTAAAAGACCAAAAGGATACTTGAAGAGCAGGAGATGAGAAACAAAAGAACAGAGAATTAGAGAAAATAAAAGTCAAGCTGCTATTGAATAATAAAAGTTAGGTCCTGCTATTTGAAATTCGTGAGACCTTTATACTTGAAGAACTATAGATTATTGGAGTTAGGAAAAATTATGATCAAATTTTAAATGAAAGTTTCCTACAAATTCATAGAGGACAAAAATTCAGTCTATAGTGTTAGCTTACTTTAACATGTTCATAATCCATCAACAGTTTGCTTACTAAGGGTAATGGGGATTAAGAAAGTAGGTTTTCTGTTTTTAAATGTTTATATAATGGCTTTAAGTAGTTATTTGAAAAAAGTAGTGATAGAGAAATGGGAAATTATTATTTTAGAAGAAATGAAAGTTGTAAATTAAGGCTTTGATATGAATAAACTCCAAGTATATGTAATGAAAAAGACTCAGTTTGGACTCAGAATGAGAAAACCTGAGTTCTAATTCTGACTTTGATAACAAGCAATTTATGAAGATCATTCTTAGGTAGAACTGAGTAAAGGAAGTTTAAACAGAAAGATAAGAGCAAAAAATATTAACATCTGTGTCATCTATGTATACCTAAAAAAATCAATCTATAAAAATGAGGATTCAGGCAGGAATTAGGTATTGACTTTGACAAAAAGAAATTCCCAAATAGAATAATCCAAACTAATTTTTTTTAAATAAACTAAAATATTATCCAATAATACCAGTCAAAGACTCTAAGGAAAAGGAGAAATAAGCGAGAGAGGCAAAGACAATTCACATATGATGATTTAATTTGTCAGGGATAAAAATCTGTTCAGATGTTTTTATGACTTAGGGAAGTTAAGAAGGTAGTTATAAAAGCACAGCTTCATAAGAACTCTGTCTTTTGATCTTATTTTGCAAGAGACAAAGTTAAAAATAAAAACTCTTTGTATTAAGTGGGATTGATTTTTTTGTTTTGTTTTGTTTTATAGAAGAATAAAATATAAAAGCAGGAATGGATTCTGTTTTTGTGGGATTTGAAGCTTACAAAATCTGGGGTGGGGGGAGTTCTTTGAGAAAAGAATATAAAATTAAATTTATAAAATGAGGTACAAATGTAAATATTTAGTTTTAATGAGAATGTACATTCCAACAAACAACTTATTTTTATAAATCTGACAAATACCAAAAACAACATACATTCCACAAAAATAGTATAAAATATATATATATATATATATATATATATATATATATGTACTCTGATAACTGCCTGACAAAGATTTAACAGAATCATTTTCTACAGAAAATATAGAGTGATAATTCAGACTTTCCTTTCTCATGTAGATAGTTTTTAAAAGTTTCTTTCAACTTCACAACCTACTAGTGGTAAGACCATGTTAATTGTTAGAATTGCTGACAAACTTGGGAAAACATCTATCAAGCTTTTTTTTTTTTCATATGAGCTGTATGATCCAGAACTTTCCACAGACTAGCTTCTAGCTCCACACATTTCAAGCTTTGTTTCTCTTCCACTATCCACAGACATCAATAGCCAGGCACCATCAAGCATATGAATAATCATTTACCACCTTTGGCCCTGCACTTTTGTATTATGAAGGGAAGTTTTATAGAGGGAAAATCAGAATGGAAAATGAAAGCAATATTAAACTAATTGTGGTTAAAATATCTTTCTATTGAAAAATCTAAAAATTTGCCAAGGCTTTGAGAGAAAGTAGACTGAACAGTTTAGTCTCACAATCAGCCTGCCTCTGGATACAAATAGCTTGGGGTAGGATAAGAAATAGAGTAAAGAACGAATTCATTTTAGAGCCATATGAGGGTAAATGTGAAGTGCAGTGTGAAGTTGGATCCACAGAATCATATGTTGACATTCTGTTTTCTCTCTGTAACTTTACAGAACACAAATGACATAAAGGAGAATCTGTTAATTATATATATCTAAAGACATGTCTGAAACTGTATATTCTCAAGAAATAAGGAATAAACTAATACTCCAGGAATCTCCTGGTTAATCACTACAGACAGTAATTTACACTTACTATCTATAGTGGGTTGAATAGTGTCCCTTCCAAATCTATGTGACCTTATTTGGAATAAGGGTTTTTGCAGATTTTAGTATGGAAAGGATCAAGACAAGACCATAATGGATTAAGATGGGCCTTAAATCCAGTGAGAGTGCCCTTATAAGAAAGAAAAAAGAAGAAGACAAAGACATAGAGAAGAAAGTGATGTGAAGATGGAGGCAGAGATTAGAGTGATGTATCTATAAGCCAAGCGATACCAAGGATTACCAGCAACCACCAGAAACTAGGAGAGAAACACAGAGTAATACCTACCCTAGAGCTTCCAGAGGAATCAACCCTGCTGACATGCTGATTTTTTATTTCAGGCTTGCAGAACCAAGAGAACAAATTTCTGATGTTTTAAGCTACCCAGTTTGTGGTAATTTGTTATGGCAGCACTAGGAAACTAATATACTATCTCTACATAGAAGCATCTCCGAAATGGTTACCATGACACTGGATTTGTGAACAGTATGTTTATATGTATGCCTAAAGATCCATGGAATAAAGAGGTTCCTCTCAGGATATAGCGAAAACATTTTCACCAAGGACAGTTATGCCCTAACTTATGTTTCTGCAGTCCCTTTAAAACTAAGAGCATATTAAATGTTTAAGCAACTGAGGATCAAAAAGGAAAATAAGTGATGTATTATTTCTGGGGAAAGATAACAATTCTGTAAGGTAAGTTCCCTTTCCATGAGCAATAATATAAAAACATTACAATAGAATGTTATGCTTGATTTGATATTATTCTCTAATTTTCAAAATATTTTAATGTCCCATAACAAGTTCCAAAGACCATGTTAATTGCCTCTCTTGAGGAGAGAAACCAATAAAAATATTGCTTGACCACCAGAATCACCACTCCATCTTTTTTTTTCCATAATTAAAGTCCCTCACATTCTGTATTTACTTTGCATTTCAAGATTTTAACAATGTCTTGATAATCACTTCTGAGATGCCATTGTAATTGTTAGACCTTTTTATTGGTTCAAAAGTATCTATGGCTTGCCCATCCCACTAAATGCTCAAGATCCTAGAGTGTAGTAGTCACAATGCCAGGCACAGAGCTGGATATATCTTAAATATACTGTAGATGTTTATCCACTTGAGGTGAATTTGTTACACCAACAATAATGTTGATGTCTCCACAGAATGGCATTCAGTTTCAGAATCCCTTCAACTGTAAAGATCTACAGAGTAATCCATTTAAGAATATTTGCATTCATATTAGTTCAAAATTAAATCCAAATGCAATCTGTTTATATAGGGTTCTGTAGTTGTGCTGGTGAGTTTTCTTTCATCAAGGAAAAGCTCTGGTTGGTCATATTTAACTGTGCTGGTGGAAGGCCAAGAAAAAACTCTTCATTAACATGTACTCAGTAATTACCAAAGGCACATAGACACACCTCATTTCTACCTGCCATTATGCTCACTGGACTGGAAAATGGGATTGGGCCAAGTGGAACTGTCCCAAGCACATGAACTGTATATACCTGGAAGGAGAATCACACAGTGTGCTCTATAGACAAGGAGTCTGTGTACCTTAGCAACTCTCCCATGGACAAATTTCACAGAGCCCCTGGTCAAAATGACTGAGACTGGTTTACCACTAGGCATTTTCATTCTGCTTTAAAATATCATAATTATATTAAGGATACTATTTTGACAAAATAATACTTTAAATTATTAAATTCATAAATACTATAAAATAGGAACTAACTTTCATGTTACATTTTATGTATCAATCTGAGATGAAAGAAAAGACCTCTGAATATTATGTATAGAAATTTTTCACATTCAAATCTTTAGTCTATTAAATAAAAATAGGCATCAGAAAAGCAGCCTCAGTAAATGACTATGTGAATGAACAATAAAAAAAAGTGTCTTATTATAAACTCTTTGTCTCAAATAAACAAACTCTGGGTGGCTCCTGGTGGGTAATGTTCCCTTCATTATGTTTCCACTTAGTGATAGAAGTGGAAATGGATGGCTGTTGGCTGACACCTAACAGCTCGATGCTTCCCCTGAGGAACCCCTTCTGGGAGGGTCCCATGCAGGTTGATTCTAGCATGCTGCAGAAGAGGCACAAGGGTAAATATGTGCTATCATTGTTCATTCTGTCAACACATATTCACTGCTCAGCGCAGTTCATTTAGGTCAGGAAAACAAAGACCAATAGAACTAGGCCCCCCTGCCCTTAAGAAGCTCACAATCTAGAGGACAAGACCTAATATCTATTATACATATTTTCTATGGGTCTCAGTGCCATGATACATGCATATACATGGCACCAGGAGAGCATGGTAGAGATGAACAAATGAAACAGGCAATCATTTTTTGCTGTCTGAAAGTCATGGGAACTGTAACCAAGGAGGTGAACTATCATACGTATAGAGGCGTCTCATACGATATGTCTACTTCAAATTTTTTAATGTTGCTTTCTATAATAATGATATGCAAATTAACAGGCACAAACCTGTTGGTAACATCATTTTTTAAGGAAAGTTCACTAGCAAAATGCTGTGATAGAATAGTGTAACACTTTCATATATATTTTGGCAGGTAGATTTAAGAACTCATATTCCAAGGTACAGATATGTACAGTGACACATGGGTTCTCTTGCTCTCCCATTAACTACCAGGACACAACAAGACATAAGAAGTGACTGTGGTATGTCCATATTTAGGAAAGAAATTGGGCCAGGGACTCAGGCCTTACCGTCGCTTGAGCTAGCCTGGAGAGTCATACATTGGATTTCTCATTACCTGTGTTAATCAAAAGAGCTATATGTTGAAAGCTCAACCCAATGTTCTTGTAGAATGAAAATGGTTTTGTTGTTGTTCCAAGCAGAGGATCTCATCGCAAGAGTTAGCCAATTGAAACATTTCCCCTCATCCTGGTTTTGTAATTAAAAAAATGACTAGGCTGTATTTTTTTGCTTTATCTTTCATTTAAGCTTAATAATCCATTTTCTTACTTTCCCTTTAAAATCCTTTTCATATTAATTGTGAATACAGACCTACAATTGTAGTCACTTTTCTACTAGAACAACCAGTACCAGATGATACATGAATAAATTAATCAATAAAAGTCTTAGGGATTCTAAAGAAAATAGTCTGAGTTGGTATCAGGATATCAATTATTGTTTTTAGATTTAATTTAATAATAGTAAAATGGAGAATCCACATCCTAAGAACTACATTTCTGTATCCTATTCTAAGCAGCTTACTTGCCAGGTAGAGTAAGAGACAAGTGGGGTCTATCCCATTGGCTTTAGGGTGTCTAATGTTTCTTTAAAATGTAATTATATATTTCAGTTCCTCTCTTCACTAGTGAATGACACCATCCTCTGAGTCCCATTCAGCATAAGAATTACAATGAGTAGATCTTAAAACTTATTAATATAACTTAAAAGACAGGAAAGGGAGATTGGAAACTGAATTTGCAAAATACCCTCCATGATGCAGGAAAACCCTTCTCTGCTGAAACTTCAAACAAACAGACTGTATCTAATCCATCAACTACTTTGTTTTTGTGAATTAGTTTAAAAGTAGGTGGTGAATGATCAAACACATTTTAAATACAAAGCAAGCAGAGAGTCACATGGGGTTCTTTTATGAATCAAAGTTTTCACTTCTCCATGTCCTATATGTTACTGTAACCACTGAAGCGGCATATAGTATACAGGACACAGAGAGCCACTCTGCTAATCGGTCCCCACAGACCTGATGGTGCACTCTGCTGCAAAAGCAATTTTCATTTTGAACTCCAATACCCTTTAATAGAACGCCAGTGCTTCAAAAATAATCACATCATGGTTAGAGTAACTTAGAGGCTCGGTTTCAACTGCATGCACCCCTCCTCTACTCTGTCTCTCCTTCCCCCTTTCTTTGCCCTTAACTTTATGCCTAGAGATGAAATTCCTTTCATTATTTTTTGAAAACTAATACAAGGATGAGGAATATTGTTATATGAGACATTAAAAAATATTTCTCAATTACCTTTCCTTTAAGAATAAACGATAATCATCCAAAGGGAATGACTTTTCATCACAGATTTCTGTCCTGAGTCAGAAGAGCTTTCCCTTTGAAAGGAAACACATTCCATAAGGAAGGTCTCCATCAAAAATCAAACAAGAACTGTTGTTACAAAAGAGAACTCTGGCAGCAGTTTCAGGGTAACTTGCTGGCTCTTTCTTGACCTGTCTTAGTGGATTCTAAAGAAATTTTTTTATTTTTTTTAAAGTGAGATCTTGAGGAAGTTACTTATTGAAGCTACTAATCTTTGACTACTGCTGCTGAGAAAAATGTTTCCAAATGGAACTGCATGGCCTCCCTCACCGGGAGATCATCCTACAGATAAATGAAGTGCTGAAAAGAAAAAGCTTCCTATTTCAACTGAAGAGTAAAATCGGTGACAGGACTATTATTACTACTGGAATATTCTCAGAATATTTCTCCAAACTAATAAAATATTTAAAAGTAAAGAGACTACCTTCCAACTAAGTTTGGAATTAAAACCACAACTAAAGTAGACCTAAGTAGAAATTACACAAAAGATTTTTAAAAAGTAAAAATTTTAAAAAATGAGATTATATTCAGTTTTGTTCACACAGCATCAGATATTATTCCAATGATGTTCTTCATTTTAATTTATTTCTATCAAACTTAATAAAAAGAACCTACACTAATAGATAATTTTGTACCTAGTATGTACCTAAAGTTTGGGGGCTTTGAAATCTAGATTTAGCAGATAAACAAATATCTAAATATTCAGGGTAGATGATTAAATGCTAGTCAGAGCTATTCTAAATTACAGCTGTGCACACACAGAGTATACAAACGCAAAAATATTACATACAACCAAATTCAGTTGCCTCTTGCTCAACAAGCTTTAATCAAATGGGAAAAGCTAAATTGAAGAGCTGCTGTGTGAACATGCATTTCAATAAACCATAATGTTTATGAAATCAGAACATGGGAAAAGAAGATATCAATAAAAAGAAAATAATTCCCCATGAAAATTACCCATTTAGCATATTTCAAGTACAAATTTAGGGAATATAACTACATACTGATACATAATAATAGAGGCAAGCTCATAGGTAAAAAATATCCCAGTAACACATATTTGAATAGGTCTAGGTTCCCAGTTGATCTTAGCTTATTTCAATGTATACATGTCAAGTGACTGCTTTAGTAGAGAAACTCAGGATTTAAATAAGATGTTTCAGTGATACACTTCAATAAAATGCACCACCCCTTCCAAAAACCCCACAAAATTCTCATTTCTATAACTGGCACCATTAGATCTGGCACAAGGTAATAATTGTAGAGCCCAATAGCAATTTAATTATCATCTTAGAGAACTGTGAGTAGGTCAGGAATACATTTTGGGATAACCACATCAATACAGAATAATTATTATTTACAATTATATGAATATCAATAGTGTGTCATGGCCAATATAAAACAAATCTTTCCAGCACAGAAGGCTTAACCATCACCACCATATCAACTGTCCAATGCAATTTCTAGTTAGCACAGTGGGAACCATAAATGCTATCTCACAAAAGCTGGTGTTAGGAGGTGGGCAGGAAAGTGCTTAACGTTATCATCTAGCCAAGGAATTTCACTGTAATTCTTGGTATAATACCCTGAAATTTTCAAGAAAAGAAATTGTTTTGATTATACTTCCAAATTAGATCCTCTGATTTAATAAGATAAATAAGACATATTTTCGAAACAGTGGCATACTATTTGATATCACAAAAATCAAGATCTCATTGGGAACAAAATAATGTCAAACTATTGATAGCTCTTTGTAGCCAGAGCAATCAGACAAGAAAAAGAAGTAAAAGCAATCCAAACTAAAAGAAAGAAGTAAAACTGTCACTGTTTGCGGATGACATGATATTATATAGAGAAAACCACAAAGACTCCACAAAAAAACCCTGTTAGACATAATAAACAAATTCAGTAAAATTGTAACATACAAAATCAATATACAAAAAAACCTTTTGTGTTTCTATTCACTAGTAACAAATTATCAGAAAGAGAAATTAAGAAAACAATCCCGGGCTTCCCTGGTGGCACAGTGGTTGGGAGTCCGCCAGCCGATGCAGGGGACACAGGTTCGTGCCCTGGACTGGGAAGATCCCACATGCCGCGGAGCGGCTGGGCCCATGAGCCATGGCCGCTGGGCCTGCGCGTCCGGAGCCTGTGCTCCACAGCAGGAAAGGCCATAGCAGTGAAAGGCCTGCGTACCACAAATAAATAAATAAATAAATAAATAATAAAACAATCCCATTTACAATTGAATCAAAAAAAATTAAAATACCTAGGAATAAATTTAACCAAGGAGGTGAAATACCTCTACTCTGAAAATTATAAGACATTGAGGCAAGAATGAAAGGAGACACAAAGAGATATAAAGATATTTCATGCTCATGGACTGGAATAATTAATATTGTTAAAATGTCCATACTAACTGAAGCAATCTACAGATTCAATATAATCCCTAACAAAATTGCAGTGGCCGCGAAATTTGTGGCCCTGAACCAAGATGGTGGAGTAGAAGGACGTGCTCTCACTCCCTCTTGTGTGAACACCAGAATTACAACTAGCTGCTGGACAATCATCGACAGGAAGACACTGGAACTCACCACAAAAGATACCTCCCATCCAAAGACAAAGGAGAATTCACAATGAGATGGTAGGAGGGGCGCAATCACAGTAAAATCAAATCCCATAACTGTTGGGTGGGTGACTCACAGACTGGAGAACACTTATACCACAGAAGTCCACCCACTGGAGTGAAGGTTCTGAGCCCCACGTCAGGCTTCCCAACCTGGGGGTCCGGCAACGGAAGGAGGAATTCCTAGAGAATCAGACATTGAAGGATAGTGGGATTTGATTACAGGACTTGGACAGGACTGGGGGAAACAGAGACTCCACTCTTGGAGGGCACACACAAAGTAGTGTGCACATCAGGACACGGGGAAGGAGCAGTGACCCCAGGTGAGACTGAACCAGACCTACCTGCTAGTGTTGGAAGGTCTCCTACAGAGGTGGGGGGTGGCTGGGGCTCACTGTGGGGACAAGGACACTGGCAGCAGAAGTTCTGGGAAATACTCCTTGTAATGAGCCCTCCCAGAGTCTGCCATTACCCCACCAAAGAGCCTAGGTAGGCTCCAGTGTTGGGCTGCCTCAGGCCAAACAACCAACAGGGAGGAAACCCAGCCCCACCCATTAGCAATCAAGTGGATTAAAGTTTTACTGAGCTCTGCCCACCAGAGCAATACTCAGCTCTACCCACCACTAGTCCCACCCAACAGGAAACTTGCAAAAGCCTCTTAGATAGCCTCACTCACCAGAGGGCAGACAGCCGAAGCAAGAAGAACTACAATCCAGCAGCCTGTGGAACAAAAACCACATTCACTGAAAGATAGACAAGATGAAAAGGCAGAGGGCTATGTACCAGATGAAGGAACAAGATAAAACCCCAGAAAAACAAATAAATGAAGTGGAGGTAGGCAACCTTCCAGAAAAAGAATTCAGAATAATGATAGTGAAGATGATCCAGACCCTTGGAAAAAGAATGGAGGCAAAGATCAAGAAGATGCAAGAAATGTTTAACAAAGACCTAGAAGAACTAAAGAACAAACAAACAGAGATGAACAATACAATAACTGAAATGAAAAATACACTAGAAGGAACCAATAGCAGAATAACTGAGGCAGAAGAACAGATAAGTGAACTGGAAAACAGAATAGTGGAATTCACTGCTGCAGAACAGAATAAAGAAAAAAGAATAAAAAGAAAAGAAGACAGCCTAAGAGACTTCTGGGACAACATTAAACACAGCAACATTCGCATTATAGGGGTCCCAGAAGGAGAAGAAAGAGAAAGGACCCAAGAAAAAATTTGAAGAGATTATAAGTGAAAACTTCCTTAACATAGGAAAAGGAAATAGCCAACCAAGTCCAGGAAGTGCAGAGAACCCCATACAGCATAAACCCAAGGAGAAACACGCAGTAATCAAAGTGGCAAAAATTAAAACAAAGAAAAATTATTGAAAGAAGCAAGGGAAAAATGACAAATAACATATAAGGGAACTCCCATAAGGTTAACAGCTGATTTCTCAGTGGAAACTCTACAGGCCAGAAGGGAGTGGCATGATATACTGAAAGTGATAAAAGGGAAAAACCTACAACCAAGATTACTCTACCCGGCAAGGATCTCATTCAGATTCGATGGAGAAATTAAAACCTTTACAGATAAGCAAAAGCTAAGAGAACTCAGCACCACCAAACCAGCTCTACAACAAATACTAAAGGAAATTCTCTAAGTGGGAAACACAGGAGAAGAAAAGGGCCTACAAAAACAAACCCAAAACAATTAAGAAAATGGTCATAGGAACATACCTATCGATAATTACCTTAAACGTGAATGGATTAAATGCTCCAACCAAAAGACACAGGCTTGCTGAATGAAGACAAAAACAAGACTCATATATATGCTGTCTACATGAGACCGAAGTCAGACCTAGGGACACATAAAGACTGAAAGTGGGGATGGAAAAAGATATTCCATGCAAATGGAAATCAGAAGAAAGCTGGAGTAGCAATACTCATATCAGATAAAATAAACTTTAAAATAAAGAATGTTACAAGAGACAAGGAAGGACACTACATAATGTTCAAGGGATCAATCCAACAAGAAGATATAACAATTATAAATATATATGCACCCAACATCGGAGCACCTCAATACATAAGGCAACTGCTAACAGCTATAAAAGAGAAAATTGACAGTAACACAATAATAGTGGGGGACTTTAACACCTCACTTACACCAATGGACAGATCATCCAAAATGAAATTAAATAAGCAAACAGAAGCTTAAAATGACACAATAGGCCAGATAGATTTAATTGACATTTATAGAACATTCCATCCAAAAACAGCAGATTACACTTTCTTCTTAAGTGTGCACGAAACATTCTCCAGGAGAGATCACATCTTGGGTCACAAATCAGGCCTCAGTAAACTTAAGAAAACTGAAATCATATCAAGCAACTTTTCTGACCACAAGGCTATGAGATTAGAAATCAATTACAGGGGAAAAAACGTAAAAAACACAAACATGGAGGCTCTGAATAATACGTTACTAAATAACCAAGACATCACTGAAGAAATCAAAGAGGAAATAAAAAAATACCTAGACACAAATGACAAAACACGACGATCCAAAACCTATGAAATGCAGCAAAAGCAGCTCTAAGAGGGAAGTTTATAGCTATACAAGCCTACCTCAAGAAACAAGAAAAATATCAAATAAACTATCTAACCTTACACCTAAAGGAACTAGAGAAAGAAGAACAAACAAAACCCAAAGGTAGCAGACGGAAAGAAATCATAAAGATCAGAGCAGATATAAATGAAATAGAAACACAGAAAACAATAGCAAAGATCAATAAAACTAAAAGCTCGTTACTTGAGAAGATAAACAAAATTGATAAACCATTAGCCAGACTCATCAAAAAAAAGAGGGAGAGGAATCAAATCAATAAAATTAGAAATGAAAATGGAGAAGTTACAATGGACACAGCAGAAATACATAGCATCCTAAGAGACTACTACAAGCAACTCTATGCCAATAAAATGGACAACCTGGAAGAAATGGAAAAATGCTGAGAAAGGTATAACATTCCAAGACTGAACCAGGAAGAATAGAAAATATTAGCAACTCTATGCCAATAAAATGGACAACCTGGAAGAAATGGAAAAATGCTTAGAAAGGTATAACATTCCAAGACTGAACCAGGAAGAAATAGAAAATATGAACAGACCAATCACAAGTAATGAAATTGAAACTGTGATTAAAAATCTTCCAACAAACAAAAGTCCAGGGCCAGATGGCATCACAGATGAATCCTATGAAACATTTAGAGAAGAGCTAACACCCATCCTTCTCAGACTCTTCCAAAAACTGCAGAGGAAGGAATACTCCAAACACATTCTATGAGGCCACCATCACCCTGATACCAAAACCAGACAAAGACACTACAAAAAAAAGAAAATTACAGACCAATATCACTGATGAATATAGATGCAAAAATCCTCAACAAAATACTAGCAAACAGAATCCAACATCATATTAAAAGGATCATACACCATGATCGAGTGGGATTTATCCCAGGGATGCAAGGATTCTTCAATATACGCAAAGTCCATCAATGCGATACACCATATTAACAAACTGAAGAATAAAAACCATATGATCATCTCAATAGATGCATAAAAAGCTTTTGACAAAATTCAACACCCATTTATGATAAAAACTCTCCAGTACTCGCTTTGGCAGCACAGATACTGAGATTGGAATGATACAGAGAAGATGAGCATGGCCCCTGCACAAAGATGACATTCAAGTTCATGAAACATTCTATATTTAAAAAAAAAAAAAAAACTCTCCAGAAAGTGGGCATAGAGGGAAACTACCTCAACATCATAAAGGCCATATACAACAAACCCACAGCAAACATCATTCTCAATGGTGAAAAACTGAAAGCATTTCCTCTAAGATCAGGAACAAGACAAGGATATCCACTCTCGCCACTATTATTAAACATAGTTTTGAAAGTCCTAGCCATGGCAATCAGAGAAGAAAAAGAAATAAAAGGAATACAAATTGGAAGAGAAGTAAAACTGTCACTGTTTGCAGATGACATGATACTATACATAGAGAATCCTAAAGATGCCACCAGAAAACTAGTAGAGCTAATCAATGAATTTGGTAAAGTTGCAGGATACAAAATTAATGCATAGAAATTTGTTGCATTCCTATAAACTAATGATGAAAAACCTGAAAGAGCAATTAAGGAAACACTCCCATTTACCACTGCAACAAAAAGAATGAAATACCAAGGAATAAACCTACCTAGGGAGACAAAAGACCTGTATGCAGAAAACTATAAGACACTGATGAAAGAAATTAAAGATGATACAAATAGATGGAGAGATATACCATGTTCTTGGATTGGAAGAACCAATATTGTGAAAATGACTATACTACCCAAAGCAATCTACAGATTCAATGTAATCCCTATCAAATTACCAATGGAATTTTTTACAGAACTAGAACAAATCATCTTAAAATTTGTATGGAGACACAAAAGACCCCGAATAGCCAAAGCAATCTTGAGGGAAAAAAACGGAGCTGGAGGAATCAGACTCACTTACTTCAGACTATACTACAATGCTACAGTAATGAAGACAATATGGTACAGGCACAAAAACAGAAACATAGATCAATGGAACAAGATAGAAAGCCCAGAGATAAACCCATGCACCTATGGTCAACTAATCTATGACAAAGGAGGCAAAGATATACAATGGGGAAAAGACAGTCTCTTCAATAAGTGGTGCTGGGAAAACTGGACAGCTACATGTAAAAGAATGAAATTAGAACACTCCCTAACACCATACACAAAAATAAACTCAAAATGGATTAGAGATCTAAATGTAACACCAGACAATATAAAACTCTTAGAGGAAAACATAGGAAGAACACTCTTTGACATAAATCACAGCAAGATCTTTTTTGATCCACCTCCTAGAGTAATGGAAATAAAAACAAAAATAAACAAATGGGACCTAATGAAACTTCAAAGCTTTTGCACAGCAAAGGAAACCATAAACAAGACAAAAAGACAACCCTCAGAATGGGAGAAAATATTTGCAAACGAATCAATGCACAAAGAATTACTCTCCAAAATATATAAACAGCTCATGCAGCTCAATATTAAAGAAACAAACAATGCAATAAAAAAATGGGCTGAAGACCTAAATAGACATTTCTCTGAAGAAGACATACAGTTGGCCAAGAAGCACATGAAAAGGTGCTCAGCATCACTAATTATTAGAGAAATGCAAATCAAAACTACAATGAGATATCACCTTACACCAGTTAGAATGGGCATCATCAGAAAATCTACAAACCACAGATGCTGGAGAGGGTGTGGAGAAAAGGGAACCCTCTTGCACTGTTAGCGGGAATGTAAATTGATACAGCCACTATGGAGAACAGTATGGAGGTCCCTTAAAAAACTAAAAATAGAATTACCATATGATCCACCAATCCCACTACTGGGCATATACCCAGGGAAAACCATAGTTCAAAAAGACACATGCACCCCAATGTTCACTGCAGCACTATTTACAATAGACACATCATGGAAGCAACCTAAATGCCCATCGAGAGACGAATGGATAAAGAAGATGTGGTACATATGTACAATGGAATATTACTCAGCCATAAAAAGGAACGAAATTGGGTCATTTGTTGAGACATGGATGGATCTAGAGACTGTCATACACAATGAAGTAAGTCAGAAAGAGAAAAACAAATATCATATTTTAACGCATATTTGTGGAACCTATAAAAATGGTACAGATAAACCGATTTGCAGGGCAGAATCTGAGACACAGATGTAGAGAAGAAACATATGGACACCAAGGGGGGAGAGCTGCAGGGGGTGGGGGTGGGGGTGTGATGAATTGGGCAATTGGGATTGACATGTATACCCTGATGTGTATAAAATTGATGACTAATAAGAACCTGCTGTATAAAAAAATAAGTAAAATAAAATTCAAAAATTAAAAATAAATTGCAGTGGCATTTTTCAAAGCAATAAACAATTCTGAAGTATGTATGGAATCAAAAAAGACCTTGAATAGTCAAGGTCTTCTTTCTTGAGAAAGAAGAACTAAGCTGGAGGCATCACACGCCCTGTTTTTGAACTATATTACAAAGCTATAGTAATCAAAAACAGTATGGTATTGGCACAAAAAAGACACATAGGTCAGTGGAACATAATAGAGGCCAGATACAAACCCATACATACATAATCAGTTAATTTACCACAAAAGAATCAAGAATGTATGATAGGGAAACAGTAGTGCCTTCAATAAGTGGAAGCTGCACAGCCACATGCAAAAGAATGAAACTGAACCTTGATATTATACCATACACAAAAATTAACTCAAAATGGATTAAAGACTTGAATGTAAGACATGAAACCATAAAACTTCTAGAAGAAAACATAGGCAGTAAACTCCTTGACAGAGGTCTTAGCAATGATTTCTTTATGGATTTGATACCAAGAGCAAAGGCAACAAAAGCAAAAATAAACCAGTTTGACTACTTCATGCTATAAATCTTCTGCACAACGAAGGAAATCATCAACAAAATGAAAATGCAACCTACTGACTGGGAAAAAAAAATTGCAAATCATATATCTAATAAGGGGTTAATATCCAAAATATATAAGGAACTCATACAACTCAACAGCAAAAACAAGCAATCTGATTGCAAAATGGGAAGAGGATCTGAATAACATTTTCTAAAGAAGACACAGAGATGGCCAACAGGTATTTGAAAAGATGTCCAACATCAGGTAAGAACACTCTTTGACATAAATCACAGCAAGATCTTTTTTGATCCACCTCCTAGAGTAATGGAAATAAAAACAAAAATAAACAAATGGGACCTAATGAAACTTCAAAGCTTTTGCACAGCAAAGGAAACCATAAACAAGACAAAAAGACAACCCTCAGAATGGGAGAAAATATTTGCAAACGAATCAATGCACAAAGAATTACTCTCCAAAATATATAAACAGCTCATGCAGCTCAATATTAAAGAAACAAACAATGCAATAAAAAAATGGGCTGAAGACCTAAATAGACATTTCTCTGAAGAAGACATACAGTTGGCCAAGAAGCACATGAAAAGGTGCTCAGCATCACTAATTATTAGAGAAATGCAAATCAAAACTACAATGAGATATCACCTTACACCAGTTAGAATGGGCATCATCAGAAAATCTACAAACCACAGATGCTGGAGAGGGTGTGGAGAAAAGGGAACCCTCTTGCACTGTTAGCGGGAATGTAAATTGATACAGCCACTATGGAGAACAGTATGGAGGTCCCTTAAAAAACTAAAAATAGAATTACCATATGATCCACCAATCCCACTACTGGGCATATACCCAGGGAAAACCATAGTTCAAAAAGACACATGCACCCCAATGTTCACTGCAGCACTATTTACAATAGACACATCATGGAAGCAACCTAAATGCCCATCGAGAGACGAATGGATAAAGAAGATGTGGTACATATGTACAATGGAATATTACTCAGCCATAAAAAGGAACGAAATTGGGTCATTTGTTGAGACATGGATGGATCTAGAGACTGTCATACACAATGAAGTAAGTCAGAAAGAGAAAAACAAATATCATATTTTAACGCATATTTGTGGAACCTATAAAAATGGTACAGATAAACCGATTTGCAGGGCAGAATCTGAGACACAGATGTAGAGAAGAAACATATGGACACCAAGGGGGGAGAGCTGCAGGGGGTGGGGGTGGGGGTGTGATGAATTGGGCAATTGGGATTGACATGTATACCCTGATGTGTATAAAATTGATGACTAATAAGAACCTGCTGTATAAAAAAATAAGTAAAATAAAATTCAAAAATTAAAAATAAATTGCAGTGGCATTTTTCAAAGCAATAAACAATTCTGAAGTATGTATGGAATCAAAAAAGACCTTGAATAGTCAAGGTCTTCTTTCTTGAGAAAGAAGAACTAAGCTGGAGGCATCACACGCCCTGTTTTTGAACTATATTACAAAGCTATAGTAATCAAAAACAGTATGGTATTGGCACAAAAAAGACACATAGGTCAGTGGAACATAATAGAGGCCAGATACAAACCCATACATACATAATCAGTTAATTTACCACAAAAGAATCAAGAATGTATGATAGGGAAACAGTAGTGCCTTCAATAAGTGGAAGCTGCACAGCCACATGCAAAAGAATGAAACTGAACCTTGATATTATACCATACACAAAAATTAACTCAAAATGGATTAAAGACTTGAATGTAAGACATGAAACCATAAAACTTCTAGAAGAAAACATAGGCAGTAAACTCCTTGACAGAGGTCTTAGCAATGATTTCTTTATGGATTTGATACCAAGAGCAAAGGCAACAAAAGCAAAAATAAACCAGTTTGACTACTTCATGCTATAAATCTTCTGCACAACGAAGGAAATCATCAACAAAATGAAAATGCAACCTACTGACTGGGAAAAAAAAATTGCAAATCATATATCTAATAAGGGGTTAATATCCAAAATATATAAGGAACTCATACAACTCAACAGCAAAAACAAGCAATCTGATTGCAAAATGGGAAGAGGATCTGAATAACATTTTCTAAAGAAGACACAGAGATGGCCAACAGGTATTTGAAAAGATGTCCAACATCAGGTAAATGCAAATCAAAACCACAATGAGATATCACCTCACACTCGTTAGAATGCCTATTTTCAAAAAGACAAGAAATAACAAGTGTCGGTGAGGATGTGGAGAAAAAGGAACCCTTGTGCCCTGTTGGTGTGAATGTAAATCATGCAGTCACCATGGAAAATAAGTACAGAAGTTGAACAAAAACGTTAAAAATAGAACTACCATATGAGCCAGCAATTCCACTTCTGGGTATTTAGCCAAAGAAAATGAAACACTAACTTGAAAAGATACATGCAATCCCAGCATGTATCTTGTTCACTGCAGCATTATTTACAATAGCCAAGATATGGAAACAACCTAAATGTCCAGGGACAAATGAATGGATAAAGAAGATGTGGTGTATATATATACAGTGGAATATTTTTCAGCCATAAAACAGAATGAAATCTTGTCATTTGTCACAACATGGATGAATCTTGAGGGCATTATACTAAGTGAAGTAAGACAGACAGAGAAAGACAAATACCATATCATCTCACTTATAAGTGGGATATAAACCAAAAGCAAAACCAAAACAAAACAAAACAAAAAAGTTCATAGACACAGAGAACAGATTGGTGGGTGCCAGAAGCAGGAGGTGAGGAATGAGCAAAATGGGCAAAGTGAATCAAAAGTTACAAACCTCCAGTTATAAAATAAATAAGTCTAAGGGATGTAAGGTACAACATGACAACCACAGTTAATGACACTGTAGTGTGTATTTGAAAGTTGCTAAGAGAGTAAAAGTTCTCATCACAAGAAAAAGAAATCTGTAACTATGTACAGGGAAAGATGTTAACTAGACTTATTGTGGTGATCATTTTGCAGTATATACAAATATATATCATTATGTTGCACACCTAAAACTAATAATGGTGTATGTCAATTACACCTAAATAAAAATAAATTAATTTTTAAAGGGTAAATTACAATTTTAAAAAACTTTATTAACAAAAACAGGTGGCAGGTAGATTTGATCCTTGGGTTATATAGCATGACAAGCCCTATTCTATTTCCATAGCTAGAAGTGATACTGAGTTGAACATTTTTTCTGTAAAGCATTATAAATTATTCACATTGTCACATTTTGACCCTCTTTCATTGAACAATAATATTAGAAAGAAACAATAGCAGTCAATTAAAAGAATTCTAGAAAGGCTTTTGTCTTAATCTTTCATTCAAAGAAGGAATTAGTTCAGTTTATCTAATTTATATTGACCTTTCTGTTTTTTGAAGGTCTTATTCAAAGGTTGAAACATGCATTCAACAAGCCATTAGCACTTTTGTTTTTGCAATAATATAATCATTTAAAGTGTGGTAAAAAAAAAAGTACATGTGTTTGAAAAATTCTTTCTGTTACAAAAGGTGCATGATTAATATGCAAAATCAACACAAATGGGGTACTCAAAGGAGAGAGCATAAATGCCCAGAAAACTATAAGGGTATGTCACCATACCACTGCATGAATTTCTAAAGTTCAAAAAAGTCACTTGCCCTTTTAATATTATTGTAGTCAGCTGTACAGTTGGAAAGTACACTCACTGCTTATTCATCTTAATGCCATTTACCCACATCTCCAGAAAACAGAATGTCAGGGAGAAATCACAGGCTGAGCTAGGAGAGTAGACCAATGAGCATGCTTTATGAGAGTTATGCTTAATTCACACCTTCAAGAAATAGAAAATTGGGATGCAACTCTAGCCATACATGTTCACACTTATTCATAAGTGGGAAAAGACAGGTGATTTGCATGAACCAGATCCATAAGAGCATATGGATTTGCTATCAACTGATATCAATGGGTCTCAATAATTCCGGTTTAGACACTGCCCTTAGAGATTATTTGTGCATTTAATTAGTATATGTACTCAATTTAACTCAAAGTGATGGTCAGATTAAGTACTTGGAGATAGATATGGCTATACAAATAAACACGGGCCCAGAAATTTCAAGATATTTTTGTGTTAGTGAAACTGGACTGTACTGTGTTCACCTTGACTAATAGTGAGCAGCCAGAAATGGCACTATGCCAGTTCTTCCCTAACCTTTAATAGGACTGAAAATGACCATTTTTCTTTCTCTTGAAATATTTGGTCTTGAAGCCCTGAACCATCATGTAAGAAGTCTGATATCCCTGAAGCTACCATGTTTTGAGGAAGCTCAAGTTAACGAGGTAGAGAAGCATTGGGAAGGAAGAAAGGAAGGAAGGTAGGAGGGGAGGGAGGGAGGGAGGAAGGAGTCGTCCAGCTGAGGCCCTAGGCATTGCAAAGCAGACAAGCCATCCTCACTGTCCTGTCGAATATCTTGTCCCAAATAATAAGGTTACAATCTTCTATTATGATAAATTGTTTTAAGCCAAAGAGCTTTGCAGTAATTTGCTAGGAAGCGATTGATAACCAGAATTCTCTCTATATTCCAATATCCTGTTTATTTCCTTGAGCAGTTAATATAATATGTGATTAACATTTAAAAATTTTTAAATTTACTTATTTAGTACCTATTTGTTTATGGAACGAAAAAAAATCTATAAAGGCAGAGGCACTACCTCTCTTAGACTTTCGGCACTGTCATGATGCTTGGTGAGTTAGTTATCTGTTAAAGGAAGGAAAAGAGGGAGGTGATTTAATTGTTAGTAATAGCAGCTTTTAAAAATTAATCCAGGGGCTTCCCTGGTGGCGCGGTGGTTGGGAGTCCGCCTGCCGATGCGGGGGGCGTGGGTTTGTGCCCCAGTCCGGGAGGATCCCACGTGCCTTGGAGCGGCTGGGGCTGGGGGGGGTGCGGGGGG
>NW_006797971.1:537086-561147 GCF_000442215.2 Lipotes vexillifer | reverse complement strand
TACGTGGGCCTCTCACTGCTGTGGCCTCTCCCGTTGTGGAGCACAGGCTCCGGATGCACAGGCTCAGCGGCCATGGCTCACGGGCCCAGCCGCTCCGCGGCATGTGGGATCTTCCCAGACCGGGGCACGAACCCGTGCCCCCTGCATCAGCAGGCGAACTCCCAACCACTGCACCACCAGGGAAGCCCAGGCCAATTTTTTATAAGGATTGAGATTAATTCCTCATTACCATTTTTTAAAAGACCTAAGCTTGGCACAAAAACTTTGGAATGTGAAAAGCAGAGCTTCACACAGTTTTTATCCCATGCAACCACAGTATTCTCCAATATCCTTGATTTATCTATGTGTTCATAGGGCAAATATAAGATTGTGGTGAAAAATCAGTAGTGACCCAGTGTTGAAAGTGTACCATTTGTAAAATCTGAATTGACACTCAGGAAATGTTTCTATGATTGGACTCAACCAAATTTTGTGACACATATCTTTCATCACCATGTTCCTATATCCCATTATTCAAAAAGCTGAACATATATATGCAACTGTTCTTGATATATGGGAAATATTTGTATGCCTTTAAGATGCTAACCATGGTATTTCTTTACTTAGAAATGTTCTATATGTTAAATAACACCCATCAATGGCCATCCATCTCATGTTTCCTTTCCCATGAAGCCTTGTCTCATTACCTCAATGAGAAGTATTTTGTTCCTTCTCAGAACTTCAGCTGTATTTTATCTATGCTACTGTCATACTTATCCAGACTCTGCTTTTGTTATAATTAATTGAAAAGCACCCTATTTTGCAAGGAAATTATAAACTCCTTGAGCAAAGGGTCTTTTTTTTTTCTTTACATTTGTGTTCAACACTACATAGCATGTAATACCCAGTAAGAGGTACTTGATAAAGACTTGGTATGTAAGTGGATGGATTTAGTAAGATTTTTCATACTGTACTAGGCTTTCAGCTACATGATATATTTCTTCAGACAGTGAGTTAATTTATTAATAGTTTTTAAAATAAATTAGATTATCAGGTTGGTTTAAATCACCCAAGAGGGACCAAAAATAATGAGACACAGGTCAGATATATTCTTATGGGAAGCAGAAGCTATCACGGAAGGCCAAAAGAGTAGGAAATAGAACTAATCAAGGTGGTGAGCATTAAGAGATATAATAATAGGAGACACTGAAGCCTTTTTTTGTTTTTAAGTGATACAATAATATCTCCACTTTTTTGGGGAAACTTTTCAAAGACAAGTGAGAAGAGGCTTCCACTGATGAGAAGCTGATGAGAAGTAAACATTGTGTAGATAACTAAAGTTGAATTTTGTGAATAAAATAATTTCCACTCCTAGCAACACATAGATCAAAATTTGTTGAAGCTTTAAATCTATGTTATAGTATTTATTAATTTAACTGAACTGCAATAAATATGAAAAATAGATATATCAATTGGTATCATAGAAGTATTTTATCTTTTTGCAACAGTAAAATGTATACACACCCACACACACAAACACACCCACACACACTTTGCCAAAATGGTGTTGAATTTAGTCCTGACATATAGCCAAAGTATCTGGATCATAAAAAAAAACAGTAATGGACAGAAGTTAAAGGATTCTGAAATAGAGACAAAACTAAGAGACAAAAAAAAAAGACTTTTTCTTTTACTCTTCTGTACAGTTAGGTAGGACCATATAATTAAGTTGTGGCCAATGAATTGTGAGCAATGTGATGTGGTCACTTCCAGGCCCAAAGAATTGGCCCCCACCATGCTCCTACTTTTTCCCTCCTATAGTGACCTTAGAGTCATCTGATCTATTTGGCATAGTACCAGGTTGAAACAGAGTCACCTGACTAGCATATAAAGTAAACAAGAGTAAAATTACGTTTTGAGTTAAGTCACTAAGAGTACATGAGTTGACTAACAGGTTATCTAGCAGTAATTACCAAGAATAATACCAGTAATTTAAGTTTTAATATTTGATTCTACAGTCTATAACATTATGAAATCAAATCCTTTTTGGGTTGGGTAGAAGTGATTCTGTTTTTAGAATTACATATTAATATTTTTCACTCCTCTATGTGAAGCTAAGAAAAAAATCCATTGAACTTAGAATTCATGATTTGTTTTAAAAATATTAAATGAGACTATTTGAAAATAATATGCTTTTATTCATATCAGCTGTCAAATATAGTTTTCCTAAATTATTAAATAAAGGCCCAACCATAAAAGTCATATATTTGACTTATTTGGCAAGTTAAGATGGCCAAAATATTTATATAAATGTGTATGTTGTTTATTGAAATACTTACATATGTTCACTGAATAGTGAGGATCATTATTACAAGTTTAAGTATGTGCATTTCCTGACCAATACTGTATAACTTCACAATATCCATTTATCTTTTCTGAAAAGAGAAAGAAAAATATGATTCTCCACTCCAGACACATTGCCCAATGGCTGACATTATGGAAATATAAGAAAGTTCTCGTTATTATTATTAGTTTTCACCTAGTTGCAAGGCCATTACATGAAATAAAAATTCTATTTTTACTTTCCAGTTGTGCTTATAAGATATCTAATCTTATAGTTTTCATTCTTTCATAAAATAAAAAGCAAATCTGCAGTGATACCTATTGAATACATTGAGTTTTGTGTTTTTTTTTTTTAATTCTGACTAATGAATAACATTCAAATGCTTGCAGAAGCAAACACACAGAGGTGCACTGTGAAACAGTGGCTTAAGAGAAGTCCACATAGTAATAGCAAACACCCTATAGCACTTACTGAGTCAGCCACGGATACATGTGCTTTTCCATTCTTCCTGTGTCCTTAAAATAACTTGAGCAGGTTAGTAAGTATTACTCATATACTGAAGATGAGAAAATGAAGCACAAAAATGTTAACTAACTTGTCGGAGGTCACATAACTAGTATGTGGTGGAGGCAGGATTTAAACTTAAGAAATGTGGTTCCAGGGTTCATATAATTAAAGCATTATTCTCTCAAATTATTTCAGCACAGACAAAATATTATCTTTATCCCAAGGGCCTTGAGTTTGACTGCTTTTTATTTATATGTCTCCCCATGGCTGAGCAGAGCCCCTGGAACACAGCAGTCATTCAAAAAGGATTTTGACTTGAATTAAGGAATTAAGGGAAGATGACACTTCAGATATCTGTTCCCTCATAAAACAGCATATTAATATCTGCAGAGCAGAATCAAAACAAATCTTCACAAATTTGAAAACCCATGGCAGTGATCTGTTTTTATTCCAAAATTCAACAAGATACTAAGCTGGCATGCCTTTTGGAAAGTAGATGGGGAATTTAAGCAAAAATAGATGAGGTAATTAAACACCCATGTAGGACATATGGCTTAGAGATAGCCTCCCCCTGGAAACTAGTTATTCGCAAAGGGAAGGGAGGATGTGAAGAAAGGTTTCTGAGAATGTGCCCATGGATCGTGGCCAATAGCATACATGAAGGGTCTTTATTCTTAAAAGTAAAGAAACCTCATAATTATTCATACCTGAGATCACCCAGAGCCAAAGTGTTCCCTGTGATTGGGTAAGTAACTCACTGGTCAGAGGAAAATTACCATGAAACACAGAGGATTCTTTTCTTCTCTGATTACAATTTCACACCTTTTCTTTTTCGGTCACTTTACCCCTAATTTTTGTTTTCATTATTTGTTTAATTTAATTTCTTAGAAAAGCTATGTCATAAGCGATCTGATGATTTTGTAAATGCAAAGATCCAATGTTGTGGAACAGACACTCTAATGACATAGTGTTTAGTGTTCCCAAAAGCAGGAGACAGATGAAGAGAAACGGTGAACCGGCAACCTTAGCATAATTAAGACAAGCCTGGGTGCTTGCCATGGTGCCATTACATTAATCTCACATCAGTGGCACCTGGCTAAAATTTATGAGTTATGTAAAAGGGGCCTTTCCAACTGACCTTGATAAGGCAGAGTTATTTATCACGTGAGAGAATAGTCAGCAAGCTAGGGAGAATGAGGTATATTAGAAACAAGTTGGCAGAGAGATTTAAGGGCAGTGGGCTGCAAGACACTTTGATAGAAAAGATCAAGTATTTTCAGTACTATGAACTTTAAGCATCCTTGATAAGTAAAACATAAATTCATGCATCATGTCAATAAGCAATATATATGAGAGGGGGTAACAGTAAATGCCAAGTTTTAAATCATGCCAGTTCATTCATTTAATATTCTTTTAAATATTTGTTTATTGAACTCATGAGACTTTGTGACTACAATGGATTCCAAGTGATTTTAATATATAAGTAAAATATATTCACTGTGAGTTCTTTGATGGTGCTGTTTCATCTTATTTATCATTGTATTTCCATGGCCTAGTATAGAGCCCGGAATATTTGGGTCCTAATAAATCACGAGATCTTTCTATGGCTGGCTGCTTCCTGTTCTTCAAGTCTCAGTTCACATATCACCTCCACAGAGAGGTCTTCCCTGATCAACCCATCAAAAAGACTTACCACTACATGGAAATAGCTTTTGTATTGCCTATACATTTATTATTTTCTTTTCCTCTCTGGACTCAAGGTCCCCTGTCTTTCCTATTCACCTTTATATGCCAATATAGATCCAAAACCTAGAAGAGGACATGATAGGTACTTAATAAATATATGTCAAATGAATGAAAGGGTATTTATTAAATAAATGGTGGATTTTTTAAAACAGGAGAATAATGATTATTATGCTTAAAAATATATTTTGAAAAGTATATACTTTTATTTTAAACCATTGTGTTATCAATAATAACAAACTTTAAAAATCTGATCATGGCAATCCTTCACTAAAACTTCATTGTGATAAAAATTAGTATCAAGTTAATCTATTCTTGATTGTCTATTTAAAAATATCTCAGACCTTTTCAGCAGCGGTCACTAGTGTTGTCAAATATGACAAGACTTCTTAGGTCATAACCAGTTTTGTAATTCAAATATTTCAAGAAGAAATAAGGAGGGAAACAAAGTACTTTTTGTTGTTGTTGGAATTTTGTTTATTCTACTTCCATATAAAATGTACCACATATAATCATGGTAGCTGTAATCCATAGAAATTGCCATAATATTCGTGACATTTTATTTCTGTTCATGGGCCAACTATTCAGCACAAGGGTCCTTTATTTTATTTTTGTGTAATGGACAATTTGAAGATTTCTTTTTAGCTTTATCAAATGTAATTGAATTTATACTTCTACTAAAACAGAGATGGATGGATAAAATTCTGTCTTTATACAATGAAAGCCTTATGGTCTTTTCAGTGAGGGGGAACAGCAACACAGCTTTAGAGTTTCACATAGGAAAACCACATTGGGTCAAGTAGACCTGAATGTTTTTAGGCCACACCAATATCAAAATGGATTTGTACACTTAAATTCTGCTTCTCTATCATCTCATATTTCATAATTCTTCTATGCAAAAGCACAGAATAGCTAAAAATCAGTAAATCACACAAAACAAACTTTCTAGACTTTCACTATACCTTAAAACCACAGTTTTAAAAGTTAGGTATATTTGGCAGTGGTTAATTTTAAATGAAAGCAGAAAAGCAATATTTACTTTAAAAATGCTCATATTATTTAAATGAATAAAACAATATTTGAAAGAAAACTTGACTTGCCTCACTTCCTGGCATAATTGGTCACTTTAAAAATCCAATTAACATTCATAATCATACAGAAAATTAATCACTTATAATATTTGTTTGGATCCTGGAGCTCCATTCTGGATCTATGTCAGAGGTACAGGATATAACAATACCTCAGGGATCATAAAAGTTTTGGATTGTTTCCTTCGCATGTTCATTGCAGATTATAAAATTCACACTTGTGAGAGAAGTATTTTAAAATTAACTATATGAGGGCTTCCCTGGTGGCGCAGCGGTTGAGAATCTGCCTGCTAATGCAGGGGACACGGGTTCGAGCCCTGGTCTGGGAGGATCCCACATGCCACGGAGCAACTAGGCCCGTGAGCCACAACTACTGAGCCTGCGCGTCTGGAGCCTGTGCTCCGCAATAAGAGAGGCCGCGATAGTGAGAGGCCCGCGCACCGCGATGAAGAGTGGCCCCCACTTGCCACAGCTAGAGGAAGCCCTCGCACAGAAACAAAGACCCAACACAGCAAAAATAAAGAAAATTAATTAAAAAAAAAAGCAATATTCTTAAAAAAAATAAATAAATAAAAAAATTAAAAAAATAAAATTAACTATATGAGAATAATTAAACATTGTTCATTTCATGTGAATTTGTGCACATTTTAATGCAACATAACATCCTTGATTATTAAATAAACATTTTATAAATAATAATAAGCTGTGAGGGTAGAAGAGAGTGAGAGAATTACTACACTGAATGGCTCCATTTGAACTGAATTTCTTTTGCTTTCTAGAACTTTTGCAGACAATAATATAATGATCTATAAAATATTAGATTTAACATTTGTTGTTGAACTTATATAGTTTTGTCAGCTCTTCATTTAAATCTACTTCTTAGCATTATTAAAATTCCATAAGGAAAATATTTAAACTGCCTGCAAATAGCAGAATGTTGCTGATTTCTATTTGCAATGGGAATGTTGAGAGAGCGTAAAAGGGGAGATATAGTTTATATTTCATAATTCTGTAACTTAACAATCCTATTTTATTAAGGACAATCAGCTGCACACATAATTATCATCAAAGCAATAAGTGTTCATAATGATTCAAAGGCTAATTCAACGACCATCGTATCTTATTTCTGTTCATCCTAATCCCATCAATTTTTCTCTAACTCTGTCTTCATATTAATTTAATGACATAACTTTTGCTTTTCTAATTAGTCAAAGGACCAGTGGGATCATCCTCCCTCAAAAATATGCCAATGAAACAGACTTACTATTCTTTCAAAAGTTGGTGAAACTTGATCATTTTCATTGTTTGTGTTGAAATACAAACTTTTCCCTTTAAAATTAAATTGGAATCTCAAGAATGCACAGGTCATTAGCTTCTAGAGAGAGTACTTAATTTAAGGACAATATTTAATCTAAGAAACGGCACCAAAAGTCCTTGCATAAATAGGCTAAAAATGCTTAATAGTAAAAGGTAAGTGTGATTACAGTCTAAAGTTTTAGAAAAGAAGTATTTTTCCTAACAGAACTCAGAACTCAATTCTTTTTCTTTTTTTTTCTTTAATTGTCCCTCCCTACCACAGTACTTGAATATGTTCCATGCGGATCAGGAATTCTGTCAGTTTTGTTCACTTCTACATCCTCCTAGAGTAGTCCTTGGCACATAACAACAGTTATTGGCCCTACATTCATTATTAAATGAATGGATGGATAAATGAATGAGTGAAAGGCCAAGATCTGCACTTTCTAGACAAAATCACACCCATAATGCATCACCTATGATTTCCAGTTATTTTTTAAAGTGGACAAAGACTCTTATAAAAGCAATCTGAGTGTGAAATCTTCCTAGGCCTTTATGCAAATTTTTAATTGTTTCTCACCCACATCTAACTGAACAGTTTTACTATTTATATTTTTTCTGTTAAAATTATTAAGTAATATTTACTGAGTGAAACTTGAGTGAGAAGAGTCAATTCTGTGTTCTTGCTTTTTTTTTTTTTTTTTTTTTTAATAAGAGATGATTCAGATGGCAGTTCAGGCAGCATATTCATTCATTTAACAGATTTTGGTTGGTTGGTTTACCTTTTGACTCCCTTCATCCATTCATTTTTAACAAAGCTCAAACAACGTAGAGAATAATTTTGGTCTTCATAACTGAATTACAATGGAGAGAAATTTTCCCTAAAAAGAACTAATGTCAAATAAATTGCTTGAAAATAAAACAAGATCCTAAATCACAATGTGATGCCAACATACGCTGAATAAACAATGAGGGGTAGTAGCTCACTACCTGTTTGAACACCAGCCCATCCAGTTTGCTCTCACAAATGCAGTAGTTGTCAGGTATACAGACAGTTTTTACTAGTGGCACATGCTCATCAATTTGTTCCTATGGCAACCAACATATATATTTTTTAAGGTAAGACATGAAAATCAGTTCTGTCAAAACCAGGCACCTTACATCAGGGCACCTGAAGTCAGAATGGTTAATTCATTTTAAATGTTCGAAAGAAACCAAAAATCTTTAACACCTGCTGAAAGGTTAATGAAGAATGAAGTGGTTAATAAATAGTTTCCTCAATGACAAGTGTGAAAAAAAATCAATATTAAATATCTTAACTTTTTAATAATAAATCAAGCTAAAGCTTGACCAGTCACTTTTTAAACTTAAAAGCAGTTGCTCACAAACATGTCTTAAATGTCTTTCATACATTTTTTTTTCTGAAGTGAGCAATATTTTTTATTTGGAATGTTGTAGTCGGATAACTTTATTCACCCCAAAGTTGATTCCAGAGCAATGGGATTAGGTGTTAGAAAGAAGGAAGCCACAGTGAAAAAAACATGTAGAACTTGTAATGAAAGCATGAGGAATGGAATAAAACTTAAAGAAGGACTAAAGACTTGGAAACAGACCGTAAGAACCAGGTGGAACCCTGGAAATCTATTGACTCAAAGCTTCCATTGCAGATATCAGAAACTGAGGGTCAGAGAAGGTAAGTGGCTTGCACATGACCAAAAGAATCAGAACTGGATCAGTGGACTTGACTCACTTGGTTCTGTACTCTCTATACTCTTCAGTTTTTGACACAAAAACAATGGATTTGAGGGGGGAAATGGTAACAAAAAATAGGGGGAAAAATCACATTCCTATAGGAATTACTTACTAAAACTATTCTTCCCATTTTCCCTAAGTAGTATCAATAGCCCTTCATTCTTCTTGTTCTAAACATCACAATTATAATTTTAAAAATAATTTGAAAGGGTCACAGATCTAAATTTTCTCTTCTCCCTACTCTAATTAGTTTACTAGTTTCATCAATATTATATAGCTGATTTTCTTTAAAAGATGATGATGAATTTGCCTCTTTCTATACATAATATTTAAAACAGGACATGAATTACTGTATTTGTAAAATGTAATAGATGTTGCAGAAATTAGCGTATCATTTAAAAGGCATGCAGTGGGTAAAAATTGTTCTCTAAAATTATAAACTCTTATCAGACTAAAAGACTTTCTTCTAAATTAATGCCACACCTAGTCAAATACAGATATTTGGGAAATGGAAATCATCCACCTCACCACTGATTCCTTTGTAACCATGAATTTCTTTAAAATTGTATTTGTATTAGTCAGGCTTACCACAGGTTCTTGTCCCAGCTCTGTCACTGAGTCACTTTATGACCAAGTTTATATTCACTTTAGCTTTCTGGATTTCATTTCCCTTACCTATAAAATGAGGAAGCTGGAAAAAAGTTACACCTGCAATCCTGCCACATTAATCTTTAAATGGACAGAGCTGCATTATATGACATGGTCTAAATAGCAGAATAGCCTATTTCAGGATTACATAGTCTATTATAATACTAGACTATTAATACTATTAATTGTAATAGTCAATTACAATAGTCTATTTCAGACTATCAGAGAACATTATGATAACCTGAGAATTTGGGCATTTTCTTAAATAAAACTTCTAAATGATCAAATTATTTATTGCAATGTTGGGTATGTATGACATGAAATAATTTTAAAATATATTTTTACACCCTGGCACACAAGATATACATATATATATATATATATATATATATATATATATATATGTTTTATAAATTCATCATGTGCTCAATGGCATAGATTTTGCAGCCTGGTTTAAACAATGATTTTAATATAGTACTTTATAACACATTGAAGCAGAGTTGCACAAATTATCCTGGTTACTATCTTGAAAGGTAAATAGGCTTAAAATTCTACTACGTCACACATATAGGCACAAAATTTGAATGAACAGAAAGATGCTGTTTAGGAAATGATAGAAAAATAATATAATGATTTAAGCTTTGTGGTATTTAATTAACCACATAGTGTGCCACAGAGACTTCGGGGCTTTAAATGAAGAAATTTTCTAGAAACAATGCACTGCCTTATAAGGCGAGAACAAGATGGTAAAGAACTGAAAGAAACCAGTTACCCAGATGGCTGGAACACAGAGAGCTTGGACAAGTGATACAAGTGAAATGGATAAGTGTGACTAATACAAATAAAAATGTTAAGAAATTCATGGTTATCCTTTTTAACCAAATACCAGTCACAGCTGTTAATAATGATCAGGCTAAAGTAGCTCCTTGAACTCTTGAAATCACTTTTTCCCCCAATATCTGTCTTTATCATCACAACAACGTGTGATATGGTATTATCACCCTAATTTATTACAGAAGGACACAGGCTCTGAGAGATGTTGTGACTCATCTGAAGTCACATACATAACTTGAGACTGTCCATCACATTTATTTCAGAAACACTTCAAAACAAGTAAGGGTAAATGATATGTTTGCTATTCACTATGGACAAAAGTAATAGAATCTATTTTATACCACTGAACATTGTTTTCCCAACTTGACTAACTTCTGGAATCATTAGAGTCACTTGAGATTTTTCTGGCTCCATCCCAGACCCACTGAATCAGAATCTCCAGGGAAGGCGCCTGGGAATTTGTATTTTTAAGTGTCTCCCCAGGTGATTTTGGTAATTAGCCAAATTTTGGAGACCCTAGTAGTACAACTGAAAGTTAAGAGGATGCTGTCTTATAAGTTTAGAATGTTTAAAAGCAAAATGCACCTATTATAAAATTAACCCAATCCAGTCTCTCTCTTTCACAAACAGGCAAGATAGATGTATTTGTCACAAGTGAGTAGACAAACTGCCAAATACTACCTATATTTCTGGGTCAGAGACAGATTGGAACTCCACCAAGAGAAACTGGGCATTCGTACTTGGTCTATTTCCATGGCAGGGACAAAACAATTCTAATCTCACGGATCTTTTCATTAAAGAATAAAGCAATCTCAGGGCATTAACTGCTGACAGTAATGCAGATCATGGATTTCACGGATTAGCCAAAGCACAAACAATCTAGAACATGTCCATAGAACAATTCTTTGTGTAGTACAGGAGGCAAAAATGTAATCAGTCTGAGCTGAACTCTTGGGTTTAGTTACTCAATATAACATTTGTCATTTAAGAATTCATATGCCCATCAGCATAGCAACAGTCTCTCATAAATGCTTAGAGATTCTCTGTTATGATAGCACATAATGTGAACAGTACTCCAGCGCTGCTGAAGCACTTTCACATATATTAGCACACTTTATCCTTACAACAGAGCTGTGAAGTGGATAGGAACCCTCAACAAATTGAAAGGATTATTATAATTAAAATGTATTCTTAGCAGAATGCAAATATCCTGAGGTGTATCTGATTTACTTTTGGTTTCATGCAAAACAAGATATATATCACCCCTTACACTCTGTGAAAAACTATTTTCAACTCTAAAATATTCATTAAATTCTTCTTCTTAAATGGAAAATGATTTATGCAATGCTGATTTAAATGCTGAATTTGAGTTTAAAAAAGAAAGTGAATCAAGTAACCAGGCTTTACTACTTTAAATATCAAGCATATAGATCCTGATTTATTTCATCAAAACAGTTTCTCAGCTCTACCAAAGGCTAGGTCCTTTCCCCTATACAATGGCTCAGCTAAAGAATAGTGACTATAGTGAAATAGTACAGTGAATATTTTGTTCATGAAAATTTTGAATTTTTTTAAATAAATATTTTTCTACAGGTTAATTAAAACTCAAATCCAAAGTTGCTATTTTTATTGTTTTTGTTCACCAGCAATTTTACCCTTTATCCTTCCTTACTAAAATCCCAAATTTCTAACATTGTCTCAGTATTACTTTTTCTGTTAGAAGGACTTCAAAGATAAACTTCAAAAAAAATTTTTTTTCTAGATAAAGTGAGCATAGCTAGGAAAGTTACCATGTGAAGAGAACACTATTAAAGCCAAATATTCAAATACCAATTACAACAAAGAACTACTTAGGCACACAATAATTTATCAAAGTTATTATTCAACTTCATATTATCAACAGGTTCAGAAACAATATGTTTTTCTCATGAGAGACACTCCATCTGAGTTTCTAATTAAATAACTTTTGTATAGTTCCTTTTCTTCCCTGCACAAAAGGTCTTTTTTTCCTCTCCTTTCTTGCTCTCCTTCCTTCTTTGTTGATACTGTTTACTTCCAAGCCTGCCTCTGAACTCTCTGTCTAATTAGCTCTTGATAGATCTACTGCCCTGTTTCCACAAACATTTAATTCTGCCATCAATGCCATTTACATTACAGCATGTTGCATTGTCTTTTACCAGCCTAATTTTGTTTGAGTGAATGTAAATCCCATTAAACAGTCACCTATTAGACTGTGGCATATAAACTCCAAAAGCCTCTTTATTACAAGAGTGAACATAGGCCCAACTGATAAAAGATTTCTGGGACATTTCAATTTGTGGTCGACTTCAAATATTCTGTCTGCTTTAAGCTTAGGCAGCTCATTTTTTTCGAAGTATTTGACAGAGTATTTGAGTATCTTTCAAATTGTAGATTCCATAGCATAACATAATAAACATCGGTTGTTTGTTGGCTTCAGAAAAAATATATATTTACTTATACCTAAACATATGTTAAAGATGTATCTTTCACCTTTTAGTTATTTTATTTTCCCCTTGGTAATATGACTCTATTATTTTCAAAAGATTTCATGATGATGTTTACAAATATCAGGCTGGCTTGCAGATCCCTCTGGAAAGAGCTCTTCTTAAATATTAAATAACTGTTCAGAAAAGGTGTTTTCTGATGAGTTTTCTGAAGAGGGGTAAGACATAGCATTCTAAGATGCAGTCCATCCAAAGGCAAGCAGATGCTGGCATCAGAGACATCTTCCTCTCATAACTTGAATGCAATTTGATAGCCCAAAACAAGAGAAACAAGATTTCAGAGATCATTAAAAGTTCTGGAAAGACACAGTAGTAGCCAATTATCAGGGTTAGTGATATTTATACCAATATACTCAATCAGATTAGTGCCAGGTATTGGTTTCTATCTAAGTGAGGGCTCAGTATAGACTTTCCCCAAAGCCCAGTGAATCATTCGGCACTATGGTCACATCATTGTATGGTTTAAAGTAAGGGTGAGAATGGCTTTCTTTCCATTTCCTCCTGGTAATAAACTCAGAAATACACCCATGAAGTGCAAACCCTCATGAACAAAATTATTTCTCACTCCTGCAGTCTTGTCAAAGCCAATATTTCAGGAAAGCACAGGTTGCTGAAGGGGACTGTGATTTTTTGCCTGCTGTGAGTCTCTAAGGACTACAAACATTCCAAAAGAGACTGTAGCCAAAATTGTCAATAACTTCACACAGCGCTTTTGCCATGATGACAAAATCCACAAGAAGACTAAATAGGTAATGGGTTTGGTGTTAAGTCACAGCTATTTGTTTAGGGATAAAAATATGTATGGTATCAAATGCTAGTTATGGAGTCAACCTGGATTAAGAATTTAAATAATCATGGATATGATTTTGACAAAACTATGGACTGTAAAGTAATAATTATTAATAGACATTCAGTTTGTTGTAATAAACATAAAAGAAGATCAGTGAAGTACTTAAAGTGGATGGTTTATGTTATTTTAATAGCATAAAGGGAAGAGGAGGGGCAAGATACAAAATACTATGTATAAAATAGATGAGCAACAAGGATATATTGTACGACATAGGGAAATATAGCCAGTTTTGTAATAACTTTAAATGAAGTATAATCGATAAAAATATTGAATCATTATGCTTTTTACATCTGAAACTAATATAATGCTGTAAATCAACTCTACTTCAATTTAAAAAAAGCATAAAATTACAAAACAGTTGGGCATCAGAAATGGATTTACAACGTAAGAGTTTGCATCAATACCTACCCATATTTACAATATGCAGCTTTTTGGGTAAATATTACATAAATCTAAACTCTTGAATGCTCAGGCCCAGAAATACCGAGGAATATATGTAAAAGCAATTTTCTTGGATACTTTCTTGGAGGAGTATATGTAAAAACAATTTTCTCCTTACTTCTCTCTACGTATGTTTCCATTTGGGTTAATGATTAGATGTTATATGTATGAATTTGACATGATTGCTTATCTTTCTGATCATTACATAGTTTTAAGGACAACACTAATATCAGCTTTGATATATTCAGATAATTCATAATGGCTACCATGAGTTTCATGCTGGTCCCCTTGGCTGTTCCCTCATCATCACTTCAAACGTAATGGAGGGCTTCCCTGGTGGCGCAGTGGTTGAGAGTCCGCCTGCCGATGCAGGGGACATGGGTTCGTGCCCCGGTCCGGGAGGATCCCACATGCCGCGGAGCGGCTGGGCCCGTGAGCCATGGCCACTGAGCCTGCGCGTCTGGAGTCTGTGCCCCGCAACGGGAGAGGCCACAGCAGTGAGAGGCCCGCGTACCGCAAAAAAATAAATAAATAAAAATTTTAAAAAACTTAATGGAGACCAAGATTTCAAAGGGAGAGGTACATGTTAGTTTAGTGTAACTTGTTCCCCAAATCGGCAACTGACCTACTACTTTGGTTTTTGTGGTTTACTAAAGTTTTTTTCTGAAATATTAACATTATATTGTAAAATGACTAACTTCTAAAGGAAATTTTTAACACTGTTCAAATATTTTAAGTGGGCCTAGAAGCAACATAAGAGGTTCATAATAAGTATATTGATGGAATTTGTAAGTCACTAAACACATGAAGGTTTCTAGATCCACATAGGTCTCTGTACTACCTATAACATTTATAAAAGTAACCTTAGTAACTTTTTAAAACAAATATCTGTATGTTATATCAGGTCACAACATATAATCTGTATGACTACTGATAGGTTACAAAACCTCCTCTGAGTCTCAGGTTCGTCTTTAAAGTGAAAAAAAAAAAAAAATCTAAATTGTTAGGATTAAATGGGACCATTTACATAAACAAACATTTGCTAACTTCTTAATGCAAATAACAAGCTGTAGTAGGCACTGGGTATACAGCAGTGAACAACCCTATTTCTCACAGGGCTGTATTGAAGAAGTCATCAGGGTTTGATCACCTCTATAATGGACAGTGATGGCCAGTTTTGCATTTTTAACATGTTTTTCCTTTCACCCTTATATTAAGGGAATTTTTCATTTTTAAAGTGAATCTATTACCAGGAACTCTTGTAAACTGATCCCTCTACATATCTATGAAATGAGTAACCAATCACAAGATTCATCCCTAGTCAATGAGGTGACCTTTTTCCCTGTTCACAGTGATGAGAAGCTATCTGAGAAAAGGCATGTTCTTTGCAGTAAGAATACAACTGTGAAGATAATATGAGAACAGAACTGCTTCAGGCCCTTTTTGTCACAATTTGGGAAAAGTCTGGCTAAGAATGAAGCCAAAAGAGAGAGAAGTAGAGTTGAGATATTAAGACAGTGAGATGGTATCCTAATGACACAGTCTCACCCCCAGACCTATGTATGTTTAAAGCCCAAAACATTCCTGCACTTTCCACTTTTGTGAGCCAACAGAATCCCTTTGTTTAAGCTAGTTTCAGGCTAGGTTTCAATCATCTGCAACCAAATGGGCTATAATTACAGGTACAGAGGACAACCGCAGAGTAAAATGAGAATAACATAGCGTTTCAAGCAGAGAAAATATGAAGGTTCTGTAAGTGATAAGGAAGATGTCAGTGTATTTGAGGAGCTGTGAACATAATAGTGTTATCACTGTCACCGTAACTATAAATTTTATAGCTTCTAGGTCTTGATTTGAGGCCCTGGGAATGATACTCCTACCAAAAAAGTGGCTTCCAACAAACTACCTTTTCATTGGTAACTTGTATTTTATTTATTCTATTGGGCTATCAAATGGAAGGATTTTTTTCTAAATGCAGGTGTTATATAGAAAGGTAGCAGACAGAAGGGCTTAGACATGGGAAAGGATAGAGAGTGGGAGGCCTTGGCAAGCCGCTAGGTTGAGAGCCTTGGGAAATTCAAGGATAGTGTAGTAAATAAGAGCCTCCTGACATAGCAGATCAGAACATAGGAAAGGAAAGAAACTGAAGACAGAAACTACCTATTCCCCAATTTTGCCTAAGGCCAGCCCTGGCTACGTAATTCATCATATGCTTTAAATGAAATAAGGTGGTTTGAAATATTTCTTTCCACTAATATTAATTTAAAAAACTTGTTTTTTTTGAAAAGAATAAATATAGTAACTTTGAAATCTGCCTTCATTTGTTTATTCTGATTGTTTTACAGTAAGTAGTTATAAGACAGTCTGATAGTGTTCTTTCTAAGTAAAGAACTCTTGAATTCTTGAAACCTGATAATTAGAGTATCTTTGGATAACTGACAGTTACTTTGACTAACAGAAGTTACATTCAGCAAAATAGAAGGGCTTCATGAGAAATTCTCTGAGTTAGTAGATTTATGATAGAGAGGATTTATAATTGCCAAAATTCTTTACAGTTTAATTGTTGCCATACCTCAAGACCCTGAGTCAGCCATGCTTACACAAGCAAACTTTACTCTTTCTTTGTGTATCTATGGTGCCTAGTAATATAGTGCCTGAGTGAGACTGTTTAAATTCAAAGGGAGTTTTTGCCTGAAGGAGGACAGAAGAATTGGGCTCAATGGGAGTTCTATCTGAATATCTGAGGGCAGAATTTAGTCTACTGGAAGGGCAGTAACCAGCTAGGGATTTAACTACTACAGCAAAGTTTTAAGGAAGAAAGTAAGTGGCAATATGATAGGGGCTTTTTTGTTCCCTCACTTTTCCCAAGAGGAGTTATTGTGATTAAAAAAAAAAACCTTAATTGGATAGACTAGCTCCAAATTTTTGTGAGTCTTGAATATCATTCAGATTCTCTGTCATACAAATTCTATAGAGGACCTGAGAAGTTTTAACCTGTCAGTCTTACAAAAATCAGTATGAAAATATGAGGTAAATCTCTCCCCTATTTCTAGCATGTATCCAAATCCTTAACTATAAAAATGTCATATAAAAGATTAATTAAAATGTCATATAAGTTCAAGAGCCAATAATTCCTATAACCAAAGTAGCAGTCTTTTTTAGATTAGAAAAAAGAAATATGACAAATACCTATTTTTACTACATGATAATGGCATCTGTTTCAGACTTTTTATTCCTATGTTTGGATCTTTTTAAATGACACAAGTCATATATATGTATATATATACAGTTGTATAAATACAAACTGTATATATATGTTTTTCTAAAGTTAGGGGAAAAAGAAATAAAACAAAGTCCATTTTGACAACCACACATAATCCTGTTTCCCTCTCCTTCCATCCCCCAATATCCCCAAAGTCACCACTGTAAGTCTGACTGGTACTCTTCCAGCTACCCTTATATATACATGTATATACATATATGCATAATAGTACAGATGTTGTTTGATATGAGTGCAATAGTCTTTACCATGTAAAATGATTGAGACAAATGTAAATGTAAAATCCAGAAATGTAAATTAAAAATTCTATACTCATATACTTCAATAGGAATATATCTTAGAAATCACCTCTATTGTTTAATAGCTATGGATTCTGTGCCCCATGGAAGAGAGGCTCCTTAGGGCACGTAACTAATTAATGGAAGACTTCCAATGAGGCAAGATTTCTTACTTTCTATTAAGATGCTTCCTCCATAATGACAGGTTACCAGTTGTTAACAGTCACATATCACGTGCTATGCTGTTTCTTTCCATGTATGTGTATGCATGTGTGTGTCTGTGTCTGTGTTATGTGTGAGGAGTGAAAGCATATTAATGGACTAATAAAGTTGACAAATAGAAAATATCAGTGACATTCTGTTCAGTGTGACAAATACTCAGCATGTCCCACATAGTAGGCATTATGCCAGGTAATGTAAACACAAAGAACAAAGAAAAAACTGTTATCATGGAGCTTAGTCTAACTGAACAAGACTGAAAAACACAACCACAGGGCTTCCCTGGTGGCGCAGTAGTTGAGAGTCCGCCTGCCAATGCAGGGGACACGGGTTCGTGCCTCGGTCCGGGAAGATCCCACATGCCGCAGAGCGGCTGGGCCCGTGAGCCATGGCCGCTGAGCCTGCGCGTCTGGAGCCTGTGCTCCGCAGCAGGAGAGGCCAGAACACTGAGAGATCCGCGTACCGCAAAAAACAAAACAAAACAAAACACAACCACAATGATTGTGTGTGTTTGAATTCGAGTGTGTAAAAATGATCACTCAAGTTGAAGGTTATAAGAGACCCCAGAGAAAAGGTAACTGTTTCCATACCTTTGGGTGTTTTCTATGGCTCCTTCTTCCAAATATTACCTCTACCAACCTACTGCCTTATAAAGCAGGAAATTTATTATGGGAAAGAAAGTTCTGCTTCAGCCATTTAGATCTGAGTAGTAGAGTCATAATACCCTTATCTGCCCAAGCATGATTAAGATTGAAATAGCTTTTACACAGCCCATGACAACATTATTTCCTGTAGACTGTAATAATTAATTAAAGAGAACAGAGAGGTACAGATGATTCTAAGGAACTCTTCTGAGTATAAATTGATAGTCCTGTATATACTTTAATCAGCTTTGGGGTAATCTTATCATGTGTTTTAAAAAAGCTTTATACTAGATTTTTTTTTTCATGGAAAGTGAACAATTTGCATTAAAATTAAGTTAATTTAATTGATAATGGCAAATTAGGCCCATCTGTGCAAGGATGATAAAAAATGCTTTAAATCTGTGGTGGCATCACAGGCGCCATTTAGTTTGTTCTTTCAAATATTATACACTCATATATATGTATATACATATATACATATATATTTTTTTCTTTTATATGAAGGTCAATTAATTAGATGTAGTAAACAGCACAGTGCTGGACACAAAACAGGTGCTCGAAAATCATCATTTGATTAACATTACATATATTTGCTTTTATTCTGGGTTACAAAGTCTTGAATATTTTTAACCGTGTGGTAACATTTAAATACTTCATTAATGAGAGAAATCAAGTTTAACAGACTATATAGCAAGTTCCTAATAAGTGTTCTCCTTACAACAGCATAAAGATTTTCAGGATGTTTAACTCTAATTTTCAAAAGTATTTCATCAGGCTCCTTCAGAACAACTGCACTGAAGGGAAAAGGGCAGAGAAAAGGAGAATAGTTTGTAGTTTGTCTGTGGGCTGTTACAATTAACTTTCTGTGTCTTCTGGAATATATATATATATATATATATATATATATAGTTATAGTTATAGTTATAGTTATGATTATTTCATTCCCCCCAAAATGTTAACAGATCTAAAATTTATTGAGGACAAATATTTTACTTGTGTCATAGAATTTGTCATCATAACACTTTATAAAATAGATAATATGTATCTGCATGTACAGATGAGGGAACTGAGATTAACTAACTATAATCTTTAATATCTTTGGCTATAACTCAAACTATATTTCTGACAAAAGCAATTTTTCTTTTTTCGTGTGTCTGAAAAACAATTTTGAACTAAAAAAATCCAACTTTTTCAACTACAAAGCACCTCTTTGGCCTTCTATTCATGATTTCCAGCTACTAAAAACTGTCTTTAACGTAAAGATTTCTGTATACATTTTAAAGTATAGTTTAAAATCATATTTTTATTTTACAATTGGAAAGAAATTTAGAAAATATCTTCTCCAAACCTTCAATTTTGTAAATAAAGAACAAGGTTCAGGGAAGTGAAATAGTTTGCTTAATATTAGAATTTGTTAGTGGCAGAAATGTGACTAGAACTTAATTCTTACCACTATGTTCAATGATCTTTGATCATTCCACCAATTACCAGTATTAATATTAATTGTGATGATAATGTCTATTAGATATAATATCATAGATAAAAATAGTAATGATATAATCAAGCATAATAATATCCCCTATTCCAATGAGTTTAGACCCAAAATCAGCCAACCTGAAAAAAAAATTTGACAAATACAGTTGAGTAACAAAAAAAATTTATATTTAATTGTAAATACACAGTAGTGAACAAGTTTAGATTTTTGGATGCTTTCAATGACCGTTAATGCAACAGGATTATAATGGTGTTTGTAGAAAGAAAAAAGAAAGGTAGTGAAAAGTTTTGAAAACTAGTAAAGATTTTGACCCTTTCTGTATGAAACTAAAAGGTTAACCTGAGGATTTAAATTTTATGTTATCTACAAATGTAATGAATAGATTAAGTAAAAATATGTCAAAAACTCAACAAGAAGAGATTGCCTTCAATTTCATTTTTCAATACAAGGTAGTGAACTCAAATCAAATCAACGAACTAGAAAGGACCCCAAGAATTCTTATTATAACTCCTAGAAAATGAAAATGTAAATGGTGTTAAATTAATTAAACAAGGGGGCCATGAAACTGAAGTGGCCTCTAATGCTGTGATGACCTATGTAGGCAAACCAAAATCTAAGCCTATCAATGCCTCAAGGTTATGAAATCCAAACAGTAAAGACAGCCAATCACAAATAGCCAACTAGGCTCTAAGCTAGAGCCAATCAAATAATTTCCTTTCTTCGCTTCCCCACCTTCTTTATATAAGTCTTTCCCCTGGCTCCTGTAAGAGAGCTTTCTTAAGCACTTTTGGTTTGGTGCTGCCCCATGGCAATCGATTTTTTGCTCAAATTAGCTCTTAAAAATTTTAATATACCTCAGATTATCTTTTAACAATAGGTATAGATGAGAAGAAGCTAAAAAGATAAAGCAATCTAAACAAGAAATAAATATCAATCTATTGACAGTGGCTCCAGATAATAACCTAGGGAAAAAAAATCTGAAGTACTATCTGGAAAAAAATCCTGAATAAAAACCTATGAAGTCAAAAGTTGACTTAAACACACTTATAAACACATAAATATTATTTTTAAACTTATGATATGGAAGTTACAGATTGTATAAAAATAATAAAAATAATTCCAGAAAAATTTTACTTTAAAAAATCATTTCATGATAAAAATCTAATCATTTCATAATCTAATGTTGCTCTCAATATTGGAAAATAATTCCAAATAACTTTTTTAAAAAGTATTGAAACTGACACAGACAAAAAAAAACTTTCCTAAAAATTTATGCAAAGCAACATTATCATATGTAATTTTCACATTTCAATTAATATTAACTAAATGGGTTAAGAAATTCATGTAATGACATATATATACATATATATATGTATAATACATGATATATCAATATATACGATGATGTGTGTACACACCCACACAGCCACACAAACACATATACACATACATATTTTATTCCAGATACTAAAAAGTATTTTCCTCTTCCAGTTCCCTTAGAAAATCAGAATCAGAATTTATTCTGAATGTACAAAGAAATGCATTTCCTTCAACAGTACTAATCAAATTGACCAAGTAATACAGGAATCATGTCATAATCATTGTCACTATAACACTATATAAATAAACTAAATAAAATAAACACTACATGTCTGAGGATATCATTTGTATTCTACTTTTATTTTGCTATTGCAAATATACAAACATGGAACATATACAAGGTTTTATTATCTAATTCAATCTAATGGGAAAACTATGCAGAACTATCTACCATGCAAAAGAATTTATGGATTACCTATACATTTTATTTGAAATAGAAAACAATTATTAGACAGAAAATTAAAAGTATACTAAAAGTGTAAATTTGTGTTTCATTCTTACCCAATCTATAATATATTCAGAGGATGATGATTTTAGCAATAAGCTGCTTTATTTTCCCTTTCTCTCATTTCATTCATAATGTTAAGCCTTAAAATTATAGTTATTATTTACTTAAATTATATATATATATTTGTTTCAACCTGTAAAGTATAATACATGTTAGCTATTGGTATTTTACCCCATCTCTTTAATAAAAGCTCTGATTTTGAAATTTGTCAGACATCCACTTTTATAACTATTTATACAGGTTCTATTGAAACTGTACTTAGAATATTACAAAATCCTTAAAAATATACTTTTTAAAATTCAAAAATACTTCATACTGCCTAGAATCCTTAAAATTGCCTGAAGGTTAGCAAAATATTGAATTATGAGAATTAAGAACAGTATAATAAAACCAAATTATATATATATATTATATATATATTATATATATATATTATATACATATATATATATATATAAAGTATAGTTCTATTTGCCTACTCTAAACAGCTTCAAATGACATCAGGAAAATGAATGACTGTAGGGAGCTTGATAGAATATAAAAATTTGGATGCATAAATCTCATTCAGGTTCACTTCCATATGCCCTGAGGGCAAAGCCAGGCATGATGCCTTCGAGGGTTACCTACTGAACTGGGTCATACATGGAGATATTTGCTGTATGGTCTTGTGATGAGGCAGCATGGGGAGAACCAGCTGGCCAAGGCTAATGCACCATCTGGGCTGAAAAAAATATTGCCAATTCCATTGGCAGAGGGGAAAGAGGGAATTTGTAATCGAGCTATAAATCACAAGCAGGTCTTGCAAGTTGTCAATTAGAAGTCTGATATATTGATATCTTCAATGCATGGGTGACTTCTTGCTTTTTAAATATCACTATTTACATAATAAAACCCTTTTAAATATGTCTTTATCTAATAAAAAATTACTCAAAACACCCATAAGAAACAAATCATCACATTAAGATACGTGACTTAGAACACTAAAAAATAAAAAATCAAGAAAAGACAGATTGGCTGATCACACAACTGTGGCGGGATTCCTGAGTATCCTAATGACATAGATTTTAACTTTAAAATTTAAAACTTAAATTGAGAGAATGTTTGCTGACTGTATTATCTTCATGCATTTCTCTGTCTCAGAAGAGAAGAAAATCCATATATTAGTCCTTATTTATTCATATACACACACACACACACACACACACACAAATTATTGTTCACCACCACATTATGGGCTAGTAAAAAGATCACAGTTTGGGGTTTAGGTAAAACCTGAGCTCAAATCTCTGTTCTGTTGCTTACTAGCTCTATGGCATTGTGCAAATTAATCTGTAAATCACAGTGATGCTGCAGTGATATGGGAAGGGTTAACAATAATATATATATATAAAGTAACTAGGACATAGTAGCTGTGCAGTAAATGATAGCTGTATTACTGTGATGCAGGGAAATGATATATTTGTACAGCCTTTGATTTACATGTTTTGTGTTATTTCTAATCAGAGTAAATACATGAATTATAGTCAGAAAGCAGAGAACATAAAATTCAAATTGATTAGCCCTAAAATTTTTGCCAGGCATTCATCAAATTCATCACTAGACTCCATGCAGTCAACTCTTAATGGTTTTATTTTTTAAATTTATTTTTTGAGGTTATCTCAGTCAGATGACCCTAGGATTGATCAAGCTCTGTTGCTAGTCTATAAAAACTTCTGGGATAATCACTAGACAAGACAATTCAAACAATAGCTACTATTCATTGAGCACTCAATATGTGAACAGCTCTATACTAGGTACTTTATCAATGCTATTTCAAATTTAAGCTATAATGATATACTGGGAACTACAGGGATCACCATGATGGTCAGCATTCAGACTACGGTTATATTTGATTAAGGCTGAAGCATCAGAGAGGACTAGATAGATATGACACAGACCCTTTGCAGCTTTCCACCAATTTCTACTCATCAATATATACCCCTGGGACAAAGTAGGATAATTTTAGAATGAAACAAGAAATCTAATCAAGTATAAAGCACAGGACTGATGCTTTCCAATAAGGGAATCCCATCTGCTTCTAATGCAGAAAAAGGCATTGCTATATTGAACTTGAAATGCTATATATAACAGTTTTTTTCAGTAATGTGCATAAATATTTTAAGGTCATATACTAGCATTTAGAGGAATATCAAAATAAATGTATTCAAAGGAACAAAATTAAATTAGTATACCTTCCTCATCCTCTTTCCC
>NW_006797971.1:506521-537045 GCF_000442215.2 Lipotes vexillifer | reverse complement strand
CCTCTTTCCCTCTGCCTCTGTACTAGACAATCTGCCCCCTCATCACCTCCCCCAACCCATTTTCTACACTACTGTGTACCTCAAGAGGCTGAGACTGCATCTTGTCTGCCAACTGGCTTCCATCTGTATGTGAACAATCTGAGGAAACCTTCAGGAGGAGTTTGGAGAGCAAGAGGACAGAGACTTCCAAGTATTCACTAGGACTGGGACCAGGGTGAAGCAAGGGAGGAGCCCAAAGTGTAAAACTTAAGGAGGAATTCACTCTCAGGTACTAACCACATTCATTTACCCCAGCTTTGTAACAAATCTGCATCCCTCAACAACTATAACTCCCTCAAAATATATTCTCCTGTATGATTCCAACTCTCATTAGACTCCCACAGCACTGGTCAGCCCTAAAGGTGGTAATAACTCACTAATAATGTTGCTAATCTTTGCCTCACCATCCCTTATTTATTTTCTTCCTGGCTCATACCTCTTGTTAAATTCTCTTCCCTTCAGTAGCTCTGATAAAGTGTCATTTCAGAATTTTAAGTCAACCTACAAATATGCTGTTATTCACATCTAAGTACAAATTTGGGACTACTATCTTGAGTAAATAAATATTTGTAAGCATCACCATTTATATATAAGAAGTGGCCTTAAAATTAATTGGTAGCAATACATGATACACTTTAGATTATTGAATAAACCTGTTTTAGGTTTCACTTAAAATTAATGTGTGTGTATGATACATATGTGCCCCCAAAATCATTTTATTGAAATAAAAATCAATCTGTTGTTGGATTTGATTTCTCACTCTTCTTCATCCCTACCCGAAATGACATTTTTAAACATTAATGAAACCTTTGTGATCAAAACAAATCCATTCTATAGTAGAAGTGTGATACCATTTTGCTTGTTTCTTAACAGCTAACAATTTATAATTCATTTTGTCACAAATCTTATAACCCTAAAATATACATGTTTTGGTTAAAGAATCATATATAGAGAGCTGATATTTTCATTTTGTAAAAGACAAACCTGAGTAAAACAGACATAAAAGACACTTGACATATCAAACAAATCATTATATGATTTATCACTGGATATTTAAAAATAACCTTTTATTTATGGCTTTTTGATAAATGTGTTAAATATTGTAATATCTCAAATAAAGTGGGAAATGTTTCCAGAAGAACTTAAAAGATGATGAAAGAAAGGTGTATATAATGTGCACTCAAGTATAATTTTAAATTAAATGTAAATGTTATTATATATAGGTATATATATTTATATGTAATATATATGCAGTGGTCATTAGAAATAATTCTATTATTTATTTTCAAGATATCAGTGACCAAACATTCTTAAAATACTATATAAAAACAGATCAATGTAAATGCAATGTGAAAATATTTGAATTTTGAAATAAAGTACTTTCAGCCCATTCACAAAAAAATAATAAATTAGCAAGTAACTAAAAATATATCCTTATTTGAAGACAGAAAACAGCGGTGAAGTCTGGTGCTTAAATTAGACGTTTGTTTGAAATGTAAATGATTGGGGAAAATGTATCATTATCTTAGTGTAATTCATTCTCACTAATAGATTTTTAAAAGGAGAATCTTTGGGGAACTGAACATTTTATAAAGAACTTAATTAAAAGATGATTTGGTCTAGCTTCCTGAATCTAGATATGGTTTTGAATTTTTGACCTCTCTAGATAGGACACTGTCAATTTTATTGATATTCACTTCTTTTGTGCTTGAAGATCAATCATATCCTATACCACTTGGTAAAAGAGATCATTTTCTACATAGAGCAAAATGTTTTATATGGGCAAATCACAGGTTTGCTAATCTTTCTATGTAATCTAATTCAGAAGATAAAAACTGAAAATTTAGATTGGTTCAAGATGGCAGAGTAGAAGGAGGTGCACTCACTCCCTCTTGCAAGAGCACCGGAATCACAACTAACTGCTGAACAATCATCAACAGGAAGACACTGGAACTCACCAAAAAAGATACCCCACATTTAAAGACAAAGGAGAAGCTTCAATGACATGGTAGGAAAGGTGTAATCACAATAAAATCAAATCCCATAACTGTTGGGTGGGTGACTCACAAACTGGAGAACACTTATATCACAGAAGTCCACCCACTGGAGTGAAGGTTCTGACCCCCATGTCAGGCTTCCCAATCTGGGGGTCTGTCAATGGGAGGAGGAATTCCTAGAGAGTCAGACTTTGAAGACTAGTGGGATTTGATTACAGGACTTGGACAGGACTGGGGGAAACAGAGACTCCACTCTTGGAGGGCACACACAAAGTAGTGTGCACATCGGGACACGGGGAAGGAGCAGTGACCCCAGGTGAGACTGAATCAGACCTACCTGCTAGTGTTGGAAGGTCTCCTGCAGAGGCAGGACTTTGAAAGGACTGGGGAAACAGAGACTCCACTCTTGGAGGGCACACACAAAGTAGTGTGAAAACTGGGACCCAGGGGAAGGAGCAGTGACCCCCAGGACATTGAACCAGACCTATCTTCCAGTGTTGCAGGGTCTCCTGCAGAGGCAGGGGGTGGCTGTGTCTCACCATGAGGACAAGACACTGGCAACAGACATTCTCGGAAGGACTCCTTGGCGTGAGTGCTCACAGAGTCTGCCATTAGCCCCACCAAAGAGTCCACATAAGCTCCAGTGTTGGGTCGCCTCAGGCCAAACAACGAACAGGGAGGGAACCCAGCCCCACTCATAGAAGACAATCAGATTAAAGTTTTACTAACCTCTACCCACCAGAGCAACACACAGCTCTGCTTAACACCAATCCCTCCCATTAGGAAATTTACACAAGCCTCTTAGATAGCCTCATCCACCAGAGGGAAAACAGCAGAAGAAAGAAGAATGAAAATCCTACAGCCTGTGGAACAAAAACCACATTCACAGAAAGATAGACAAGATGAAAAGGCAGAGGGCTATGTACCAGATGAAGGAACAAGACAAAAACCCCAGAAAAACAACTAAATGAAGTGGAGATAGGCAAACTTCCAGAAAAAGATTTCAGAATAATGATAGTGAAGATGATCCAGGACCTCGGAAAAATAATGGAGGCAAAGATCAAGAAGATGCAAGAAATGTTTAACAAAGACCTAGAAGAATTAAAGAACAAAACCTAGAAGAATTAAAGAACAAACAAACAGAGATGAAAAATACAATAACTGAAATGAAAACTACACTAGAAGGAATCAGTAGCAGAATAACTGAGGCAGAAGAATGGATAAGTGACCTGGAAGACAGAATGCTGGAATTCACTGCCATGGAACAGAATAAAGAAAAAAGAATGAAAAGAAATGAAGACAGCCTAAGAGACCTCTGGGACAACATTAAACGCAACAACATTTGCCTTATAGGGGTCCCAGAAGGAGAAGAGAGAGAGAAAGGACCAGAGAAAATATTTGAAGAGATTATAGTTAAAAACTTCCCTAACATGGGAAAGGAAGCAGCCACCCAAGTCCAGGCAGTGCAGAGAGTCCCAGGCAGGATAAACCCAAGGAGAAACACGCCAAGACACATAGTTAATCAAATTGACAAAAATTAAAGACAAAGAAAAATTATTGAAAGCAACAAAGGAAAAATGACAAATAACATACAAGGGAACTCTCATAAGGTTAACAGATGATTTCTCAGCAGAAACTCTACGAACCAAAACAGAGTGGCATGATATATTTAAAGTGATGAAAGGGAAGAACCTACAACCAATATTACTCTACCCAGCAAGGATCTCATTCAGATTCAATGGAGAAATTAAAAGCTTTACAGACAAGCAAAAACTAAGAGAATTCAGCACCACCAAACCAGCTCTGCAACAAATGCTAAAAGAACTTCTCTAAGCGGGAAACACAAGAGAAGAAAAGGACCTGCAAAAACAAACCCAAAACAATTAAGAAAATGGTAATAGGAACATACATATAGATAATTACCTTAAACGTGAATGGATTAAATGCTCCGACCAAAAGACACAGGCTTGCTGAATGGATACAAAAACAAGACCCATAAATATGCTGTCTACAAGAGACATACCTCAGACCTAGGGACACATACAGACTGAAAGTGAAGGGATGGAAAAAGATATTCCATGCAAATGGAAATCAGAAGAAAGCTGAAGTAGCAATAGTCATATCAGATAAAATAGACTTTAAAATAAAAATGTTACAAGAGACAAGGAAGGACACTACATAATGATCAAGGGATCAATCCAAAAAGAAGATATAACAATTATAAATATGTATGCACCCAACATCAGAGCACCTCAATAATAAGGCAAATCCTAACAACTATGAAAGAGGAAATTGACAGTAACACAACAGTGAGGGACTTTAACATCTCACTTACACCAATGGACAGATCATCCAGGCAGAAAATTAATAAGGAAAGACAAGCTTTAAATGACATAATAGACGAGACAGATTTAATTGATATTTATAGGACAGCAGATTACACTTTCTTCTCAAGTGCACGTAGGTCACAAATCAAGCCTTGGTGAATTTAGGAAAATTGAAATCATATCAAGCATCTTTTCCGACCACAATGCTGTGAGATTAGAAATAAATTACAGGGGAAAAATAAGTAAAAAACACAAACACATGAAGGCTAAACAATATGTTACTAAGTAACCAAGACATCACTGATGAAATCAAAGAGGAAATCAAAAAATACCTAGAGACAAATGACAATAAAAATACGACAATCCTAAACCTATGGGATGCAGCAAAAAGAGTTCTAAGAGGGAAGTCTACAGCAATACAAGCCTACTTCAAGAAACAAGAAAAATCTCAAACAATCTAACCTTACACGTAAAGGGACTAGAGAAAGAAGAATAAACAAAACCCAAAGTTAATAGAAGGAAAGAAATAATAAAGATCAGAGTGGAAATAAATGAAATAGAAGCAAAGAAAACAATAGCAAAGATAAGTAAAACTAGAGGTGGATTCTTTGAGAAGATAAACAAAATTGATAAACCATTAGCCAGACTCATCAAGAAACATAGAAGACTGAAATCAATAAAATTAGAAACGAAAAAGGAGAAGTTACAATGGACACGGCAGAAATACAAAGCATCCTAAGAGACTACTACAAGCAACTCTATGCCAATAAAATGGACAACCTGGAAGAAATGAACAAATTCTTAGAAAGGTATAACATTCCAAGACTGAGCCAGGAAGAAATAGAAAGTATGAACAGACCAATTACAAGTAATGAAATTTAAATTAAAAACCTTCCAACAAACAAAAGTCAAGGACCAGATGTCTTCACAGGTGAATTTTATCAAACATTTAGAGAACAGCTAACACCCATCCTTCTCAAACTCTTCCAAAAAACTGCACAGGAAGGAACACTACCAAACTCTTTCTTCGAGGCCATCATCACCCTGATACCAAAACCAAAGATACTACAAAAAAAGAAAATTACAGACCAATATCACTGATGAATATAGATGAAAAAATCCTCAACAAAATATTAGCAAACAGAATCTAACAACACATTAAAAGCATCATACCCCATGATCAAGTGGGATTTATCCCAGGGATGCAAGTGTTCGTCAGTATACACAAATCAATCAGTGTGATACACCATATTAACAAACTGAAGAATAAAAACCATATGATCATCTCAATACATGCAGAAAAAACTTTTGAGAAAATTCAACATGCGTTAATGATAAAAACTCTCCAGAAAGTGGGCACAAAGGGAACCTACCTATGGCCAACATAATGAAGGCCATATACAACAAACCCACAGCAAATATCATTCTCAATGGTGAATACTGAAAGCATTTCCTCTCAGGTCAGGAACAACACAAGGATGTCAACTCTCGCCGCTGTTATTCAACATAGCTTTGGAAGTTCTAGCCAGGGCAACCACAGAAGAAAAAGAAATAAAACGAATCCAAATTGGAAAAGAAGAAATAAAGCTGTTACTCTTTGCAGATGACATGATACTATACATAGAGAATCCTAAAGATGCTACCAGAAAACTAGTAGAGCTAATCAATGAATTTGGTAAAGTTGCAGGATACAAAATTAATGCACAGCAATGTCTTGCATTTCTATACACTAACAATGAAAGATCAGCAGGAGAAATGAAGGAAACAATCCCATTCACTACTGTAACAAAAAGAATAAAATACGTAGGAATAAATCTACCTAAGGAAGTTAAAGACCTGTACTCAGAAAACTATAAGACAGCAATGAAAGAAATCAAAGATGACACAAACAGATGGAGAGATATACCATGTTCTTGGATTGGAAGAATCAACATTGTGAAAATGACCATACTACCCAAAGCAATCTACAGATTCAATGCAACCCCTATCAAACTACCAATGGCATTTTTCACAGAACTAGAACATAAAACCTTCAGATTTGTATGGAGACACAAAAGACCCCAAAGAGCCAAAGCAATCATGAGGGAAAAAAACGGAGCTGGAGGAATCAGACTCCCTGACTTCAGACTATACTACAAAGCTACAGTAATCAAGACAATATGGTACGGGCACAAAAACAGAAAGATAGACCAATGAAACAGGATAGAAAGCCCAGAGGTAAACACACACACCTATGGTCAACTAATCTATGACAAAGAGGCAAGGATATACAATGGAGAAAAGACAGTCTCTTCAATAAGTGGTGCTGGGTAAACTGGACAGCTACATGTAAAAGAATGAAATTAGAACACTCCCTAACACCATTAACAAAAATAAACTCAAAATGGATTAGAGACCTAAATATAAGACTGGACAGTATAAAACTCTTAGAGGAAAACATAGGAAGAACACACTTTGACATAAATCACAGCAAGATCTTTTTTGATCCACCTCCTAGAGTAATGGATATAAAACCAAAAATAAACAAATGGGACCTAATGAAACTTCAAAGCTTTTGCAAAGCAAAGGAAACTACAAACAAGATGAAAAGACAACCCTCTGAATTGGAGAAAATATTTGCAAACAAATCAATGGACAAACTTGGATTAATCTCCAAAATATATAAACAGCTCATGCAGCTCAATATTAAAAAAACAAACAATCCTATCAAAAAATGGGCAGAAGACCTACAGAGACAGTCCTCCAAAGAAGACCTACAGATGGCCAAGAAACACATGAAAAGCTGCTAAACATAACTAATTATTAGAGAAATGCAAATCAAAACTACAATGAGATATCACTTCACATCAGAATGGGCATCATCAGAAAATCTACAAATAAGAAATGCTGGAGAGGGTGTGCAGAAAAGGGAACCATCTTGCACTGTTGGTGGGAATGTAAATTGATACAGTCACTATGGAGAACAGTATGGAGTTTCCTTAAGAAACTAAAAATAGAATTACCATATGACCCAGCAATTCCACTACTGGACATATACCCAGAGAAAACCATAATTCAAAAAGACACCTGCATCCCAATGTTCATTGCAGTACTATTTACAATAGCCAGGTCATGGAGCAACCTAAATGCCCATCGACAGATGAATGCATAAAGAAGATGTGGTATGTATATACAATGGAATATTACTCAGCCATAAAAAGGAACGAAATTAGGTCATTTGTAGAGATGTGGATGGATTTAGAGACTGTTATACAGAGTGAACTAAGTCAGAAAGAGAAAAACAAATATCATATATTAACGCATATATGTGGAATCTAGAAAAATGGAACAGATGAACTGGTTTGCAGGGCAGAAATAGAGACACAGATGTAGACAACAAACATATGGACACCAAGAGGAGAAAGTGGTGGTGGGGGTGGGGGTGTGATGAATTGGGAGATTGGGATTGACATACATACACTAATATGTATAAAATGGATAACTAGTAAGAACCTGCTGTATAAAAAGATAAATAAAATAAAATTCAAAAAGAAAACCCTGAAAATTTGCTATACTCTACCTTTCCTGTCAGAAATGAGAAACCCATATTCTATATCTATGATAAAATAGTTTTCTTTGTAGAAAGAGAAACTTGAGAGTAGTTTTCCTTATTGGAGCGTAGGTTTCCTTTAAGAAACCATCATAACTAGTTTCTCAGCCCCTACCAAGCCTACAAGGTCCTTTAAAGAACCTCTATGTAGGTAAAATAAGGATTCTTCTTTCCTGTTTACCCTTGGAACCCACTCCCTCCTGTGTCTAGTACTCTACCATCCTTAATCTTGCTTATGATCCTCACTGAATCCTTTCAATACATAAGACAGTTACTAAAAGCTTCAATAAAGGATCAAAGAACATGCTCTTTTGCACAGCTACCTTCACAACATACAGCAAATCAGACACATAGCAAAATGATGTTTCTAATGATGTTTCTAATGATGATCAGACACATAGCAAAATGATAGAAATTACATGAGAAGCACCTAATGGATATAGTAAATGTCAGATCAACCAATGCTTAAGGAAGTTTTAGAAATTGGGATGCCAAGTCCTAAATGATTGCTTTTAAAGAGTATATGTCATTTTCTTCATTCTAGAAATAACATATATTAGTCTTTATTCATTCTGTAGCAACTTCCCATTTCATTGTGAAATGCTTTTCTCCACATGATAATAATAATTATCCTAATAATAGGTAACATTTATTCTGAGCTCAGTTTTCTAAGTGCCAACCACACTTGAGTAAAATGTAAAGGCTTTACATAGATTATCTCATTTAATCCTCATAGCAATCTGTGAGGTAGCTATTATAATTATTGATCCCATTTTACAAATCCAGGAAGTAACACAAAATTAACATTTCCCAGATCATACATACCTAATAATGAAGCAAATAACCCTAACAAGTCAAACCACTCTGCTACCCTGCTTCACTATTACAAAAGAGGCAGCCCAATAGAGTTCACAATGACATCAGTTATTTTTTCCATAAATTTCGGAATCATTTATGGACAATGAAATCCTAATATTGGCATTAATGCTAGCCAGTCTCTTTGAAGAATACAAATGGCTATCTTCTCAATGTTAAGATACAGAATTTATGGGAAAAGTCTAAGTTGCTTACAAAAATATGATATGAAAAAATAGTGTACAAAATATTCTTCATTGTTTTAGAAAACGTATAATAATACACCCTTCAAGATCCACTGGGGATTGGTTTCAGGAGCTCCCCGACACACACCAAAATCTGCAGATACTCAATTCCCTTATATAAAATGGCTTAGTCCAATGAATGCAGTCAGTCTTCCATATCTGTGGTTTTCACATCCAAAGACTCAACCTACTGCCAATCCAAGTTGAACCCATGGATACAAAACCCACGGGTATGGAGGATCTACTTTATACATTCTTAGGTCACTTATTCTCTCCTCTAATATTTACTGAGTGCCAACCATTTGCAAGGAACTGTCCTAGGTGCTGTTAAATCTTGCCTAACCTCCCCTGAGATTTTACTTTGAGTCTCATTACTGAATATCTATGTACAATAATGGCAAGGGACACAGAGGCAATGATATAGCATTATTTAAAAATAATAGCCCAATAACGTCAACATGGTATCACCATCGTCTTAGCCATCAGGATAAGCAGCAGGCTCCTGAAAACTTAGATTTCAAGCACTAATGAGCAGTGATAGCCAACAAAACAGTGTTCTGTTGTTTGAAAAGGTTGCTGAATCTTTATAATAATTTTCGCAAACTATCTGTCTCTTTCAATTCAGCTCATTTTATTCATAGTGCTGCCACATAGCATGGCAGAAATTCCATTTCTTTTTAGTTTGACATTTTAACTATCATGTCCTACATTTGATCAGTCGAAGATAGTCTCCAAATGCAGAAAACAGTCTCCACTTGCAGAAAACAGCAGGTTTAATTTTTCACTAAGCTACAAACTTATGGCCTCGTATTTTCATTTCTCCTCCTTTCTTACTTAAATCACTGGAGCAAAAATGAGAAAAGTCATTACATCAGCGAATTAGTTCACCCAAGCAGTAGCCTCAAACCACAGGTTAATTTGAACTGTTCAAATATAATTACTTAAAAAGGAAAAGATTCATTACTTTTGTGGTGTTTGCTGGTTCATCGCACAATTGTCAGAGATTGTCGATAAACAAATTACATCTAACACTGTGCCCTTCTGCTGAACAGGTCTCCTGAGAATATCTACTTGCATATTATGCTTTGTTTCACTTTTTTGTGCGTGACCCATATTCACATACTCTTGGTTTTAACATTTTAAAACACTCTCAATTTCACTTAATAATTTCATAAAAGCAATGTAAGCAGTCTAATATAAATAAGACACTTAAATAAAACATTTATGTTGTTATATAGTGTTTGCTTGTCTTTTGTTTTTTAACCAGAAGCTTCATGAAATTGATTGAAAATGATATGAGTATATCTGCATTTTTCTTGTAAGAATGACCAAAGCTTTAATCAGATTTATAAAGTATCCCAGTCCACACACACACAAAAAGGTTAAGAGACATTGCTCTAGAAAACTGTTTTATAGTGACTAAAAACTAAGATGAACTGATTAAAGATCAGTCAGAGACCAATATATTCCATCTAAAGAAATGTGATAAATGTTTTTAAAGTTATGCTAAAGAAATGTTTGTGAGATATGTAATATATGTACTATATCTCACAAACTTCTTAGTCTGTACTATACTATGTGTCTCAGAAATGGTTCATTCATACAACTAATATTAATTAAACATTCATTTTGAGCAGGCATCCTGCTAGATGTTGGGTATACCTCAGTAAACATAACTAATTTAGAACTCCTGCCAGTAACTTTTGTAATAAAAATTCTTACATACTCAGGGATAATTAACATGGATTCAGGGGTTATGTACCACACAACTCCAGGCATTACCAATTCTACAGACAATAATAATTAATGGGTCCCCCTGTAAAACTTCCCTCAAAACTCCTAATACTACATGTCGTCCTAATTCTTTGCTTTTCAAATATGGATATTGTGGGCCAGGAGGTGTTTGAAATCACAGGGTAAACATGATTTTGAGGTTTGGTAAATTATATTACATCCTGTTTGCTTTATATAAACACATAAAATTAAAACTCCACACACAACTTTTAAGATAAAATATAAGACTTTAAGAAAATGTAATGTTCTCAGCAAGGATACTATTTCCCTATCCTGTGTCACCAGGGATATGAGAGGAGAGTAGACACATTAGAGCAGAATTGTGCCTTGTTGCTTTTGATGATCCTCTCATTATCACCATTAGCTAATGTAGGGCAGTTTAAGAAGCACCTGATTTGAATTTGGACACGCTGATTCCACCACATGGTGGACATGTGATTTGGAGCATATTACATATGCTGTGAACCTCAGTTTCCCCATTTGTAATAGGAGGGCGCCACCACCTACTTCAAGGGATATAATATATAAATCACCTGACATACAGGAAATAGAAGAGCCACCAATTCTTTTTACCCTACTGTGGAGCAATTAAATACATGCTGACAAGAAGATAATATATTTAACACAAATATTTAAATAATATACTTGTCTTTAAATAGATGTAAACTATTTATACAAAATCTTCCCTCTTCAGAATCCTTACTTTAGCTCTACTCAGTACAAATAAAGTTGCAGCATAACGGCTTTTATTCCACGAATCCACGTTTGAATTTATGAGCCATCAAAATAAAGGGTGAATTAGATCCCATTTTATTACCCCATATAATTGCAGTGCAATAAAGGATTAGCAAAATATGAGTTTCTGGATTTTCTAAGCCATCACCTTCTCTATTTTTATTAGGTAAGTAGTATCTCAAAAGTCAAATAATTTGTGTAATTGAAGAAAGAGATGAATGGCTCTTGTGAATTTCCAAAAGGATAAAACATTATGATCCCCTATAAAACATGAATAAATATTTTAGCTTTGCCTTAGTAATTAGTGGGATTTTTTTACAGATGGCACTTATTGTTATTGCTAAGAAAACAGACATGAGTATGTGAATATGTTATTTTATTTCCACTTAAATGAATACTCTCCCTTGATTTTGAAGCTATTATCTCCATTCATGTACAAAAACAATTGTATGTTTATGTAGGGCTTCAGAGAGGAGAGATGGTCAGGATTTCTCCCTATTTCTCCTCTTTGACAAAATACTCCAATTATTTATACTTGATTGTACCCTCTACTTGATCATGTAAGTATAGTAATCGTTCTTTATCTGCAGCTATAAAGAATTTTTTTTCCTTTCAACCAGGCTTCAGTTCACAAATTGGGAGAAACTCTGTCCAATTGACATTTGATTTTTGTAAGTCCTGTGGACAGGCTCTATTTACCTAGCACATGTTTAATATTGCCTAAGCCCTGATGGTTGTAAAGGAAACAAGCCTCATGGAGATCTTCCTGAATTTTAAATATATCTTAGAATTCCAGTTTAAATTTGTAATAGACTTCATAGTTAGGCCACCATATTTTTAATTTGTGACTACATTTCCCAAAGTACCATTAGTTTTGATGAGTTCAAAGCAATTATTATTGATCAGTAACTGAAAAGTAAACTTAGTAGCTTTAATCTAAGGACAAATGCTTGAAATCAGAGCCAGCCTTTGCTACTAGTCATGTTCTTATTTCAGGAAGCCATGTTTTCCCTGAGTCAGTAAGCTAGCCTTACAAATATTTAATTTAGGGTAGAAGTGCAGAGAAGAACAATCTGTTGAAATAGGAGGAAATCAAGTACACAAAATGATTCTAAAATAAAGAACTTTCCTAATTTCCTAATATAAACAATAGAAAATATATTACTTGCCTTTCTTGTTTTTATATTTATACTTTGGTCTCTATGGAGACTTGATAAGTGATATCAGAAATGGAGATTTTAAACCATACAGGTACCAGCACTATTGTTATTGAGAATGTGACTTGGCCAAAGATGCTTCCAACAGAATAAAAATTCGAGGATGTTTAGAAAATCAAGAATTTTCTATCTACTATGAACTCAAAATATTCAGTAGAGTGACAGAAAAAGATGTCAGAAAGTACAATGATTAGAGAGAAAAAATTTGAAGAGAGTAAAAATGAAAGGTTCCCGAGGAGAGGAACTAGAACAACTTATCAGAAACAGGTAGCCTTAAAGAAAAATATGTCCAAAAACAAAAGAGACTGAATGAAAAGTCTGTGCAAATTAAACATTAATAGCAGTGGGTATTCATTTCCATAGCTTAGTAGGATGTGTATATGTAGTATTAACTAAAACCATAAAATAAAATAAAAAACAGGAAAATATAAATGGGAAATATACATACAGGCACCATAGAAAATTCCTTTATAAAAGATTCTGGCTGAGTAGTGCCTAAAACCTGTAGACCTTGCTAGAATATGGTGTTAATGTCCTGAGAGAGGTATGACAAGGTAGAGAACATGAAGACTAAACTTTAAGAGAACTTCCCCATGAAAGTTCTTAAAATTAATGAATAATAAAGTATTGTCTGGGATTGAGGAAGGAGGGAATGACTAAGAAATATAAGCCTTATCTATTTTTAAGAATTCCAAGCCTCTACTTAAATGCTAGGCAACCAACCCTGAATCTATTTCTTTAAACCCTAACCATCCTTCCATGACATACACACCAGCAACTCTGCAGTTCAGACACATGCAGCTCTATTCCTCAGCAATATTTAGCTCAGTGGTGCTGTTTACACTACATGTAGCCTGGTAAGCCATCCTTCTCAATCTCCATAGAGCTATCTCCACATTTCTTCACGTTCCACAAACTTCCTTCAACTTTGTCATTTTTCTTCTCAACACATGACCTTGGCAGCCTCCTTTACTGAAGAAACAAAAGGCACTAGCTTATAACCCCAACAATTTTTAATGCCTGTACTCACCCTTCTTTCCCAAGTCACAGTGAAAAGGGACCTTTTTCCAGTTCAAAGCTAATTTTTCCTCTTACATTTTTTTACCCATCCCCTCTCATCCCTTTCAGAATCAAAAATATGTTGCAGCATAAGTTTACCCTCTCTCTCCGAAGTTTTCGAACCTTTTCTTCTAGTTATACGTCCTGCATCCTTAGATCCTTTTTTTCCAGTAGAAACAAAAAAAACAAAACCAACTTGCTCAATACAAAATCCCCCTCAAGGGAACACTCAGTTTCCATATCCTTCTTTCATAGGCAATCTTAATAGAATAATCTATACATGCTCTCTGCTGCCCCTCCCCCTGCCCTCTCATGCCATTGAAGCTTATCTTGTGAAGGACATCAACTGCTTCCAAAAGCCAATATATGTGTATTCTTCAGTTCTTTCCTTCAGAATCACTCTCTCCCTTGAATATTTTTGGCAAAATCCTATAACTTCAATTGTGCTTTCTTGGCCTTCTTTCCAGACATCTTTTCAATCTGCTTACCCTGCAAATGTTGAGGCCCCAGAATTCTGTCCTTGAAATTATTTTTCATTCTTCCAGGGTATTCTTGCTGATCCCCAGAGTTCCATCATTCCATCCATAAGGTGATGATACTAAAATCTATATCTTCAGCCTCAACTCTGATCTCTAGACATGATTACATAGTACCTCCACCTTATGTTCTAAAGGCAACTGGAACTATACATCCAAAATTGAATCACTATTTTTCCTCCTTAAGCTGGTTTCTCCTCCTATATTTCTTAGCTCCATAAATGGCACCTCCATCCACTCAGCCTTCAGTGAGAGAAATGGGCTTATTCCTCCCTAGGGCTCATTCTCAGCCTCATTTCTCTTTAGAAACTAGGCCAAAGCCCAGTGTCCTGCATATTCCAGCATTAATGAACCATTTTCAGCTCCTGAAAATGACCATGTTATTTCAAACAACCATGGCCTTAACTGTCATACTGGAAAAGCTCTTCCAGCATTAAATCTACTGACATTTCAAGTCTCATTTTAAATATACATACTCTATGAATCCCTCCTGGAAACCTAAACCCAGAGAATACTGACCATTCCTTCATTGTGCCTAAATAGGGACCCCTAAAAATGTCTAGCATAATACTTATTCTGTGTTATTGCATTTGTTTGCTCCCATGTATTTATTTCCACTTTAGATTTTAAGTTTCTTGATAGTACAGATTCATCTTATTTATTATATTCCCAGCGCATAACAAAATACAGACACAAAGAACATGCACAATAAACATTTTTGAAAAGGGAAGGGTCTGGAAGGGGAAATCATTAAAGTTTTCTGTACAACTGGTGGGGGGAGGGTTGTTTGGCAATTGATACCCTGGAAAATTTCTTCCACTCACTAAAGTCAGTATGCAGCTGGAAAAGTTACATCCACGTCTGGGCTGGTCGGGCACAGAGTGCTCACTTTGATCTAAAGACATCCAGAATATCCAGAGACATATTTCCACCATTCAATCTAGGTGTCCAAATATATTCCAAGCCAGCCCCACAGAAAGTGCACAAGATGTGCCAAACTGTTGATAAAACATCAATAAACTTTTGGTTATTTATACTAGACGTAAATCAGAACTGGACCAGAATCCTCCCTTGAACTAATGATGCCACAGTAGTAGAGGGTTGAAGCAAAATTCACATGGCCATTTTACATATCATAAGATTTCCAGATTCACTACTCAAGAATCTGAGCTCTCTTACTAACTAGAAAAGCTAAGATTCTTTAGAACATCTTCAATACAGAAGAAATCATGATAATAGTTTATATGTTAAGACCATTAGAGTGGTCTACACTCTACAGTGAAAGATAAGCAATCTGACGAACTCCAAATTTTATGTAATCAGAGAAATATCAGAACCTATAAAAAATTCCAAATTACGTTACTTCATTTTATGTCATGTGTGTATGTCAGCATGTGTGTATGTATAATGAATGCATGTATGTATATAATATATATATATACATAATTAAGGCAATAAAAAGAAACAAATTTAACATTAAAACATTAATAAGGCATTTAAAATGTTTTCTTCATATAAAAAGTAACATATATATTCAAATTTATGAATGTCCAGCTTATGAATGCCAAATTAACAAGTTTAATTATTTTATAATGGCTAATCCATTCACTTTTCCTTTTGAAATTAGATAAAGTAACAACTAAGGCTTTTCAATTTGATACACTTAACAGAATAAACCCAATTTCCTAAGGCATTACTCTTTTTGGAGAGCCTGTACAAAAAATAATAAAAAAAAAAACTAATTTGTCTCCTAGTATCAGTATTAACATATGCTAGAGAATGCCTACTCTGAGCAATATACATTTTCAATTTCTTTATATAAATCATCTCATTTAATACTTTTCATGCTATTTATATTTTTTTTTTTTTTTTTGCGGTACGCGGTCCTCTCACTGCTGTGGCCTCTCCCATCGCGGAGCACAGGCTCCGGACGCACAGGCCCAGCGGCCATAGCTCACGGGCCCAGCCGCTCCACGGCACGTGGGATCCTCCCAGACCGGGCGGGGCACGAACCCGTGTCCCCTGCATCGGCAGGTGGACTCTCAATCACTGCGCCACCAGGGAAGCCCCTTTTTACATACTTTTTATTAATATTCTTATAACAATCAATAAGATTTAATTGGCCAAAATTATATAGACAAATGCACTGCAGAGTTTTTTGATTCCTTTTATACCACCTAAAATACGGTTGGCATTACTCTTCACATTCATAATATAGCCACGCACTTTTCCTGACAAGGGAAGATATGATGAGACCAACCTAAGCAAAAAAACAATGACCCTTTATTATTTTGAAAACATTTCAATATGCTTCACGATAGTAAAAATTTAAATATAAAATATTATGACTTAATTTGATTTTATTCATTAAAATATTCCCACAATAACTATATACCAACACGTGACAAAAATAAATTTTGAAACTAAATAAAAATAAAACATGAGCAACTTAATTATTTACATAATTATATATTATGTTCCTAATTATGTCCCTGAACATTTAGAGAAATATATGTTAACTCAAGACATATACTTAATGAATTTTAAACACACATATTCAAAAATCAAAATGGTTTCCTGAAATACATATATATATATATATTTTTTTTTTAACAGCCTGTATAGTCTTTAGACATCCTAAAATACTTCAGTTGGACCAACTGATATTTAAGTACATTTGCCAAACATGAAATATTTACCTTAGCTGCTTATACATAAACAGCTATTTAAGTTGTGAGTGTATATCCATTTATTCATTCACACACACACACACACACACGCACACACAACATCCCAATACAATGCTTTAAAAAGATAATAGTTTAAAATTTGTTATATGTGTTCTTACTTTATTTTCATATCAAGAAGTAAAAACTCTCATATCTGCTTCCCCCCACAAAATGCACTGTTTAATTGTACTTGGTATTTTTAATCTAGCAAGACTATTGTCTTCCTTCCATTTGAGATACAGTATTTCAAATAGGAGAGGAACTCTATAAATAAAAGTCTCCCTGAGTATACACAAATGCACAAACAAACCCCATCTCCCCATCTCAGCGCTGTGATGGCAGCAAGTTTGTGCATGAGGGATGGTTGTTTTCCCAGAACTGTCAGACATGGACACCCCTTGCCCCTCCAGCCCATTTCTTTATTTAATTACATGGCACTGGGAATACGAGGCAATAAAATTGCATTTTCATCCGTAACTGATTTCCATTTAGAGCTTGTCATGTTAATAGTGAAATAAATTGCTCTAATTGCCAGCAAACTTCATCAAATTCACATTTCTTCCTTATTTTATTCAATATTTATTAAACTCCATGTACTAACTTGCCTGGCTAGTAAAAGCAGTCCAGTCTCTGAATAAATTTATATCCTCAGAGTCAGTGCAGCCACATTTTATTTTACTAATGTTCTAATTTAATGCTTAAAGTTTAGATGCATTTGTTCATATTGCTTTTGGGAAATTAATTATGAATATTTGTTTACAAATTTACTTACCCAACAATTATGATTTGATACTTGGAAGAAAAGAGTGATTTAAATAAAGCAAAAGTCAATTATAATTTTTTATGTCATCTGTGACTATAAGGTTTAATTGTGCAGATTTCTGGGTGGCATTTTCAACTGACTAAAATATATTTTGGTTTCCACACTTTGTTAGTCCTGATATACTTCCAAAATCCATGTGAGATATTTTAAGATGAAAAATCTAAATATCATTAAATCATTAAAGTGAATAAGAGAACAGACTTGACAATAAAATGCATATAAAACTTGAATATAGACAAAAGGCCTACATTCCAATCTGAGCTCTGTCACTTATAACTTATATGTTCTTGGTTCAGTCACTTAATCTTCCAAAGCCTCAGTTTCTCCTTTTGCTAACCAAGGCATCAGATTAGATGGGCTTCCAGGTCCAAAATAGTTCTAAAATCTCTATTCTAATGGTAAAGGAAGAAAAGATGAGGAGAGCATATAGTCCATATATTCTCTAAGTACAAACAGCTCTTAGAATCCCAGGCAAAAATGGAAACAGTTTACTGAAAAATAAATCGTGCTGGAAGGGTAAGCTGGGATGAAGTGAGACAGTAGCATTGACATATATATACTACCAAATGTGAAATAGATAGCTAGTGGGAAGCAGCTGCATGGCACGGAGAGATCAGCTTGGTGCTTTGTGACCACCTAGAGGGGTAGTATAGGGAGGGTGGGAGGAAGACGCAAGAGGGAGGGGATACGGATACGGGGATATATGTATACATATAGCTGATTCACTTTGTTATACAGCAGAAACTAACACAACATTGTAAAGCAATTATACTCCAACAAAGATGTTAAATAAATAAATAGTGCTGATTACTGGCAGAAACAAACATTTTAAAAGCTAAACGTTTGCTAATATATCATAATAATACTATGAATTACATAATAAAATCTATTCAATACAAGTTATAAGAAACATGCAGAAATAGTTACCATGTAGCCTTTTCTTAAGTCCACTAAGAAGACAATGTTAAATTATTATTCTAAAAGGCTCTTCATGAAGGATTTAAGTAATATAGCCCAAGTTTTTATCTTTCTGATCATTTATCTAAGTGAAGAGCTTAGAGAATTGAAGGAAATAAATGCATAGTAAGTTTCTGGGACTGGTTCTTTCAAGTAACATTTGTTTGGGAAATTTTGCTATCACATACACAATATGATATTGAAGTTTGTCTAAAATACAGGAATTTTACACTGTTGTGGTCTCTCCCGTTGCAGAGCGCAGGCTCAGTGGCCATGGCTCACGGGCCCAGCCGCTCCGTGGCACATGGGATCATCCCGGACCGGGGCACGAACCCGTCGGCAGGCAGACTCTCAACCACTGCACCACCAGGGAAGCCCTACATAGTTGTTTTAATAGCCGGTGATATGAGACAAAGTTATTATTTTCCTTTGAAAATAAAAAGACTTAATTTATCTCCTTGCCCCAAAACAGGCCCCAAACCACAGTTTGAATCAAAGTGTTCTCAGGGAGTAGTCAAAGGCTGGTTAAGGCTTTTGACCAGTTGCTTTACTTGTTCTCAAATATTCAAATAAATAATAGACTGAAGTCCCCAAACCATGCATCATAACCAAGGAAGAGATAACTTTGCTCTGAATTTTTGAGAAAGCAGTTCCTGTTTTTTCTATCTATCCTACCCACCACTCTAAAGAAAATCATCCACAATTCCAATAGAATAATGGATACAGATATGAATGGGTTCAGATGAGAGTTGCTTAATAAAAATGCTTGGTTGTTGATTTTGACATAAAAGACAATAGTTGAGAAAACATAAGCATACTCTCTGGCAAATAATAAGCACTGAATGTTAACTGAATCTGAATTCAAATGGAACTTCTCTTTCTGGATTTTACTAGCCAAATTACATTATATCCATGATTTTTTTGCATAAATAAAAGAGTTATAAAGCATACCAGAGAAATTTTCTTTTCTCCTTCATTCATTCATCCCGTCATTACAAAAAAGAACAAAAGTCCTGAAAATCTAAAACTATATCATATTTTAGGCACTAGTTATAAATAATTAGTCTGAGGAAACAAATTTTGTTTATAACATTTAGTGTTAGCATTCTCTCGGTCAAACATCTCATCCCTACCTACATTAATTCTCCAAATGATATTTCCATAAAAGACTCTGAAAGAGCATGAAAAGGCCAGAAGGTATTTTTAAGTCATATAGTTTGACCCCCTAGACAGCTTCAGTCTAAGGTATCAAAGGGTGATCAATATATACTGATAAAATATCTTGCCCTTAACTTTTTCCCACCTCAATACAAGAGAATAAAGGTTGCAGTGATGAGTAGAAATAAAGCTGTGAGCCAAATTCCTGCCAGTTCTCCATGTAGGATCCTGCGTCACAAAAATCGGGCATGCAGGGCTTCTCTGGTGGCGCGGTGGTTGGGAGTCCGCCTGCTAATGCAGGGGACGCGGGTTCGTGCCCCGGTCCGGGAGGATCCCACATGCCACGGAGAGACTGGGCCCATGGGCCATGGCTGCTGAGCCTGTGCGTCCGGAGCCTGTGCTCCGCAATGAGAGAGACCACAGCAGTGAGAGGCCACAGCGTATCACCAAAAAAAAAAAAAAAAAATCGGCCATGCATTTCCTGAAGGGTCAAGTTGATGAAATGCTTTGAAGCAATATTCAACAGAATTATAGCTCTATAATTTGGCCAACTTAGAGCACCAAAATTGTGGTAGACAAAGTAAATTGCAATTTGTAGGCATACTGGGGGAATTACATTAGAAGAGTTACTTAGAGGAAATATTTTTGTAGGATTTGGGTCTGTAACCCCATACTGGTTATAAATCACTCCAGCAGAAAAAAAAAATAGTAATCTACCTGAGGTTCTTTTCAATTTAATATATGCAAAATTGTAAGAATCGTTCTATCTGAAGGAGAATACTCTGGTCTACAAATTTAGGATGAGCACCACAGAAAATTAAATTATAAGAGAGCTCACTTAACCATCAATGTAAACTTCAAATTTGAAAATACAGCAACAGCATATGAAGAAAAAAAACCTATGACCATTTAAAATTTATTTCCTAATACCCAACTTAATGACCTCTGATATAAGAACTTTATTATTGCCACAATCCAAGGAAAAATACAACCAATCACGTTATTTTACTGTTCTTATTTTTCCAATCATTTAAGACTGTAAACACATTGAAGATATAATCCTTAAGAAATGTATAATGTACTCAGCATATTTATTCAATAAATATTTCTTGAATACTTATAAAATAAGGATTTGGCTAGGAATTTTAGCAAAGATGAATCAGACAGCTTCAGTTTTAGTTCTTTTTCAACTTTAAAATAAAGACAGTGACAATTACTTTGTGAAATTATCATGAGACTAAATGACTAGAATGAGATGTTTACAAAAAGCATCTAATACAGTGACTGGGCATAGGAGGCACTCACTAAATATTTGTTACCATTCCCTGGTATAGGAAGTGAATGAGTACTCCTTAAATAGTAACTTTAAGATGAATTAACTAATTCAATAATGAAAGAGCAGTGAAAGGCACTTCAGATTATTACTTATATATACTTGCAACTCATCTTCTTTATTAAGTGGCAATCTGTGTCATAACTTTTAATGCCATTATTAACTTTGAGGGCATTTTTTCAAGGAATCAGAGACCTTTAATGCTTTGCTTTTCAGAATAAAATTATGACAGTTGTATTGTTGTTAATGATGAAAAGTGAGAAATCTAAAAACTTGCATATTTAATCTCAGAATATTTTAGCATTCTCATACTATATAATAGAGAAAAAAATCTTATAAAATACTAAAATTGTACATCATATGTTGAGCAGTGTTTTAATTGTTAGAGTTCCATACCTGAAGTAAAACTTAAGGATCTAACACTCCAAATGTTAAGGCATAATGTGACTGATTCTACAGAAGTGGATACATTTTTCTAGGTCAGCAAACTGTTTTCTATAATAAACTTCCTCTCAGTTAAATGTCAGCTTATTGTCTTGAAGTCTCACACCATATTTATTTTTAATTATTTCATCATATGCAAAATTAAAATTCACCATTCTCCCTTTTATAACCACAATTATTAATACTGACACTATTTTAATTTAAATGTGCATGTTCATTTCTTTAAATATCATCACCTTGAACACTGTTAATTACATTCTATTGTTCAGGACATCACATTTATGCCAGTTAGTGGTGGCAGCAGCAGAGAGACTGACATAAGCAATATTCAGCCTGCCTTAGCAGAAGGGTTTGGGGAGGTAGGCTAAAACATTCACCTAATTAACCTAGGTTATTTCTCTGAAAACTTCAGTAAGGATTTGTTTTTGTTTTTCATACGAAACAAATATTTGTTACTCCTTGTACCTTATTATACATAGGCACGTGTTAAAAACTCATGTGGAAAAAAAATGGTTAAGGAGACTTTCAAGATGGCGGAGGAGTAAGATGTGGAGATCACCTTCCTCCCCACAAATACATCAGAAATACATCTACATGTGGAACAACTCTTACAGAAGACCTACTGAATGCTGACAGAAAACCTCAGACTTCCCAAAAGGCAAGAAACTCCCAACATACCTGGGTAGGGCAAAAGAAAAAAGAAAAAACAGAGACAAAAGAATAGGGAGAGGACCTGCACCAGTGGGAGGAAGCCGAGAAGGAGGAAAGGTTTACACACACTAGGAGCCCCTTCGCGGGCGGAGGCTTCGGGTGGCGGAGGGAGGAAGCTTCGGAGCCACGGAAGAGAGCGCAGCAACATGGGTGCGGAAGGCAAAGCGGAGAGATTTCCGCACAGAGGATAGGTGCTGACCGGCACTCACCAGCCCGAGAGGCTTGTCTGCTCACCCGCCGGGGCGGGCGGGGCTGGGAGGTCAGGCTCGAGCTTCGGTCAGAGCGCAGGGAGAGGACTGGGGTTGACAGTGTGAACACAGCCTGAAGGGGGCTAGTGCGCCACGGCTAGCAGGGAGGGAGCCTGGGGAAAAGTCTGGAGCTGCCGGAGAGACAAGAGACGATTGTTTCGGGTTCATGAGGAGAGGGGATTCAGAGCACCGCCTAAACGAGCTCCAGAGACGGGCGCGAGCCACGGCTATCAGCACAGACCCCAGAGACGGGCATGATATACTAAGGCTGCTGCTGCCACCACCAAGAAGCCTGTGTGCGATAACAGCTCACTCTCCACACTGCCCCTCCCGGGAGCCTGTGCAGCCCGCCACTGCCAGGGTCCCGTGATCCAGGGACAACTTCCCCGGGAGAACGCACAGCACGCCTCAGGGTGCTGCAACGTCATGCTGGCCTCTGCCGCTGCAGGCTTGCCAGCATCCATACCCCTCCCTCCCCCACGGCCTGAGTGAGCCAGAGCCCCTAATCAGCTGCTCCTTTAACCCCGTCCTGTCTGAGCGAAGAACAGACGCCCTCAGGCGACCTACATGCAGAGGTGGGGCCAAATCCAAAGCTGAACCCCAGGAGCCGTGCGAACAAAGAAGAGAAAGGGAAATCTCTCCCAGCAGCCTCAGGAGCAGCAGATTAAATCTCCACAATCAACTTGATGTACCCCGCATCTCTGGAATACCTGAATAGACAACAAATCATCCCAAAATTGAGGCAGTGGACTTGGGAGCAACTGTAAACATGGGGTTTGCTGTATGTGCCTGACTGGTTTCTGGTTTTATGTTTATCTTAGTATTTAGAGTTTATTATCATTGGTAGATTTGTTTACTGATTTGGTTGCTCTCTTCCTTTTTGTTTTAATATATATATATACTTTTTTCCTTTTTCTCATTTTGTTAGGGTGTATGCTTCTTTGAGTGATTTTGTCTGTATAGCTTTGCTTTTACAATTTCTCCTAGGGTTCTGTCTTTCTTTCTTTCTTTTTTTTAAGTATAGATTTTAGCACTTGTTATCATTGGTGGATTTGTTTTTTGGTTTGGTTGCTCTCTTCTTTCTTTCTTTTTTACTTTTTTATTACTTTTTAATTTTTTTAATAATTTAAATTTTTTTTTTATTTTAATAACTTTATTTCCCTTTATTCTTTCTTTCTTTCACTTTTTCTTTCCTTCCTTCCTTCCTTCCTTCCTTCCTCTCTCTCTCTTTTCTTCTTCCTTTTCTTCTGAGCCCTGTGGCTGACAGGGTCTTGGTGCTCCAGTTGGGTGTGAGACCTGTGCCTCTAAGGTGGGAGAGCCAAGTTCAGGACATTGGTCCACCAGAGACCTCCCAGCTCCATGTAATATCAAATGGCGAAAGCTCTCCCAGAGATCTCCATCTCAACACTAAGACCCAGCTCCACTCAACGACCAGAAAGCTACAGTGCTGGACACCCTATGCCAAACAACTAGAAAGACAGGAACACAACACCACTCATTAGAAGAGATGATGCCTAAATTCATAATTAGATCTCAGACACCCCAAAACACACCAGAAGATGCGGTCCTGTCCACTAGAAAGACAAGATCCAGCCTCATTCACCAGAACACAGGCACCAGTCCCCTCCACCAGGAAGCCTACACAACCCACTGAACCAACCTTAGCCACTGGGGACAGACACCAAAAACAATCGGAACAATGAACCTGCAGCCTGTGAAAAGGAGACCCAAAACACAATAAGTTAAGCAAAATGAGAAGACAGAGAAACACACAGCAGATGAAAGAGCAAGATAAAAACCCATCAGAACAAACAAATGAAGAGGAAATAGGCAGTCTACCTGAAAAAGAATTCATAGTAATGATAGTAAAGATGATCCAAAATCATGGAAATAGAATGGAGAAAATACAAGAACCGTTTAACAAGGAAGTAGAAGAGCTAAGAGCAAACAAACAATGATGAACAACACAATAAATGAAATTAAAAATTCTCAGGGGGGAATCAATAGCAGAATAACTGAGGAAGAAGAACGGATAAGTGACCTAGAAGACAAAATAGTGGAAGTAACAACTGTAGAGCAGAATAAAGAAAAAAGAATGAATGAAAAGAATTAAGGACAGTCTCAGAGATCTCTGGGACAACATTAGACACACCAACATTCGAATTATAGGGCTCCCAGAAGAAGAAGAGAAAAAGAAAGGGACTGAGAAAATATTTGAAGAGATTATAGTTGAAAACCTCCCTAATATGGGAAAGGAAATAGTCAAGTCCAGGAAGCACAGAGAGTCCCATACAGGATAAATCTAAGGAGAACTACACCAAGACACACATTAATGAAACTATCAAAAATTAAATACAAAGAAAAAATATTAAAAGCAGAAAGGGAAAAACAACATACAAGGGAATCCCCATACGGTTAACAGCTAATCTTTCAGCAGAAAATCTGCAAGCCAGATGGGGGTGGCAAGACATATTTAAACTGGTGAAAGGGAAAAACCTAAAACCAGGATTACTCTACACAGCAAGGATCTCATTCAGATTCAACGGAGAAATGAAAACCTTTAGAGACAAGCAAAAGCTAAGAGAATTCAGCACCACCAAACTACTTTACAACAAATGCTAAAGGAACTTCTCTAGGCAGGAAACACAAGAGAAGGAAAAGACCTACAATAACAAATCCAAAACAATTAAGAAAATGGTAATAGGAACATACATATCGATAACTACCTTAAATGTAAATGGATTAAATGCTCCCACCAAAAGCCATAGACTGGCTGAATGGATACAAAAACAAGACCCATATATATGCTGTCTACAACAGACCCACTTCAGACCTAGGGACACGTACAGACAGAAAGTGAGATGCAAAAAGATATTCCATGCAAATGGAAATCAAAAGAAAGCTGGAATAGCAATTCTCATATCAGACAAAACAGACTTTAAAATAAAGACTATTACAAGAGACAAAGAAGGACACTACATAGTGATCAAGGGATCAATCCAAGAAGAAGATATAACAATTGTAAATATTTATGCACCCAACATAGGAGCACCTCAATACATAAGGCAAATGCTAACAGCCATAAAAGGGGAAATCGACAGTAACACAATCACAGTAGGGGACTTTAACACCCAACTTTCACCAATGGACACATCATCCGAAAGGAAAATAAATTAGGAAACACAAGCTTTAAATGATACATTAAACCAGATGGACTTAATTGTTATTTATAGGACATTCCATCCACAAAACACAGAATACACTTTCTTCTCAAGTGTTCATGGAACATTCTCCAGGATAGATCATATCCTGGGATAAAAATCAAGCCTTGGTAAATTTAAGAAAATTGAAATCATATCAAGTATCTTTACTGACCACAATGCTATGAGACTAGATATCAAATACAGGAAAAATCTGTAAAAACTACAAACACAAGGAGGCAGATAAATACACTACATAATAACGATGAGATCACTGAAGAAATCAAAGAGGAAATCAAAAAATACCTAGAGTCAAATAACAATGAAAACACAACAACCCAAAATCTATGGGATGCAGCAAAACCAGTTCTAAGAGGGAAGTTTAAGCAATAAAATCCTACCTCAAGAAACAAGAAACATCTCGAATAAACAATATAACTTTACACCTAAAGCAATTAGAGAAAGAAGAACAAAAAAACCCCAAAGATAGCAGAAGGAACGAAATCATAAAGATCAGATCAGAAATAAATGAAAAAGAAATGAAGGAAACAATAGCAAAGATCAATAAAAGTAAAATCTGGTTCTTTGAGAAGATAAACAAAATTGATAAACCATTAGCCAGACTCATCAAGAAAAAAAGGGAGAAGATTCAAATCAATAGCATTAGAAATGAAAAAGGAGAAGTAACAACTGACACTGCAGAAATAAAAAGGATGACGAGAGATTACTACAAGCAACTATATGTAAATAAAATGGACAACCTGGAAGAAATGGACAGTCTTAGAAAAGCACAACCTTCTGAGACTGAACCAGGAAGAAACAGAAAATATGAACAAACCAAGCACAAGCACGAAATTGAGACTGTGATGAAAACTCTTCCAACAAACAAAATCCCAGGACCAGATGGCTTCCCAGGTGAATTCTATGAAACATTTATACAAGAGCTAACACATATCCTTCTTAAACTCTTCCAAAATATAGCAGAAGGAGGCACAGGCCCAAACTCATTCTATGAGGCCACCATCACCCTGATACCAAAACCAGACAAAGATGTCACAAAGAAAGAAAACTACAGGCCAATATCACTGATGAACATAGATGCAAAATTCCTTAACAAAAGACTAGCAAGCAGAATCCAACAGCACATTAAAAGGATCATACACCATGATGAAGTGGGGTTTATCCCAGGAATGCAAGGATTCTTCAATATACGCAAATCAATCAATGTGACAAACCATATTAACAAATTGAAGGACAAAAAACATATGATCATCTCAATAGATGAAGAAAAAGCTTTTGACAAAATTCAACACTTATTTATGATAAAAAACCCTCCAGAAAGTAGGCATAGAGGGAACGTTCTTCAACATAATAAAGGTCATATATGATAAACCCACAGCCAACATCGTTCTCAATGGTGAAAAATGGAAACCATTCCTCTAAGATCAGGAAGAAGACAAGGTTGTCCACCACTACTATGCAACATAGTTTTGGAAGTTTTAGACACAGCAATCAGAGAAGAAAAGGAAATAAAAGGAATCCAAATTGGAAAAGAAGTAGAGCTGTCACTGTTTGCAGATGACATGATACTATGCATAGAGAATCCAAAAGATGCTACCAGAAAACTACTAGAGCTAATCAATGAATGTGGTAATGTTTCAGGATACAAAATTAATGCACAGAAATCTCTTGCATTCCTATACACTAATGATGAAAAATCTGAAAGAGAAATTAAGGAAACACTCCCATTTACCATTACAACAAAAAGAATAAAACACCTAGGAATAAACCTACCTAAAGAGACAAAAATCTTGTATGCAGAACACTATAAGACACTAATGAAAGAAATTAAAGATGATACAAACAGATGAAGAGATATACCATGTTCTTGGGGTAGAAGAACCAACATTGTGAAAATGACTATACTACACAAAGCCATCTACAGATTCAATGCAATGTCTATCAAACTACCAGTTGCATTTTTCACAGAACTGAAACAAAAATTTCACAATTTGTGTGGAAACACAAAAGACCCTGAATAGCCAAAGCAATCTTGAGAAAGAAAAACAGAACTGGAGGAATCAGGCTCCTGGACTTAAGACTATACTACAAAGCTACAGTAATCAAGACAATACGGTACTGGCATAAAAACAGTAATATAGATCAATGGAACAGTATAGAAAGCTCAGAGATAAACCACGCACATACGGTCACCATATCTTTGATAAAGCAGGCAAGAATATACAATGGAGAAAAGACAGCCTCTTCAATAAGTGGTGCTGGGAAAACTGGACAGCTGCATGTAAAATAATGAAATTAAAACATTCCCTAACACCATACACAAAACTAAACTCAAAATGGATTAAAGACCTAAATTTAAGGCCAGACACTATAAAACTCTTAGAGGAAAACATAGGCAGAACACTCTATGACATAAATCACAGCAACATCCTTTTTGACCCACCTCTTACACAAATGGAAATAAAAACAAAAATAAATAAATGGGACCTAATGAAACTTCAAAGCTTTCGCACAGCAAAGGAAACCATAAACAAGACGAAAGACAACCCTGAGAATAGGAGAAAATATTTGCAAATGAAGCAACTGACAAAGGATTAATCCCCAAAATTTACAAGCAGCTCATGCAGCCCAATATCAAAGAAACAAACAACCCAATCCAAATATGAGCAGAAGACCTAAATAGACATTTCTCCATGAAGATATACAGATTGCCAACAAACACACGAAAGGATGCTCAACATCACTAATCATTAGAGAAATGCAAATCAAAACTACAATGAGATATCATCTCACACCAGTCAGAATGGCCATCATCAAAAAATCTACAAACAATAAATGCTGGAGAGGGTGTGGAGAAAACGGACCCCTCTTGCAGTGTTGGTGGGAATGTAAATTGATACAGCCACTATGGAGAACAGTATGGAGGTTTCTTAAAAAAACTAAAAATAGAACTACCATATGACCCAGCAATCCCACTACTGGGCATATACCCTGAGAAAACCATAACTCAAAAAGAGTCATGTACCACAATGTTCACTGCAACTCTATTTACAATAGCCAGGACATGGAACCAACCTAAGTGCCCATCAACAGATGAATGGATAACGACGATGTGGCACATATATACAATGGAATATTACTCAGCCATAAAAGAAACGAAATTGAGTTATTTGTAGTGAGGTGGATGGACCTAGAGACTGTCATACAGAGTGAAGTAAGTCAGCAAGAGAAAAACAAATACCGTATGCTAACACATATATATGGAATCCGAAAAGAAGAAAAAAAAAAAGGTTCTGAACAACCTAGGGACAGGACAGGAATAAAGATGTAGACGTACAGAATGGACTTGAGGACCCAGAGAAGGTGAAGCATAAGCTGTGACGAAGTGAGAGAGTGGCATGGACTTATATATACTACCAAACATAAAATCGATAGCCAGTAGGAAGCAGCCACATAGCACAGGGAGATCAGCTCGGTGCTCTGTGACCATCTAAAAGGGTGGGACAGGGAGGGTGGGAGGGAGACGCAAGAATTAGGAGAAAAGGGATATATATATATGTATAGCTGATTCACATTGTTATAAAGCAGAAACTAACCCACCATTGTAAAGCAATTATACTCCAATAAAGATGTTAAAAAAAAATGGTTAAGACCTTAAAAATAAAAGAAAAAGTCATGCAATTTCAATTTATTTACTATTTCTAACATCGATTACCTAAGTTATCTTAGAAAAACTACCCAATGCCTCTGCATTTGAGTTTCTCCCCCGAAAAATATAGTTGTAAAGTTTCTTGCAAACTGAACAAAAAATTGAGAGAAAGATTAAGTGAAAATTACTTCATTTTCAAAAAACAAACTAGATAGTTCACTTTTTCACCATGAAAATCAGCAAATATCCATTTGCTCTTATAGAGCTTATAGAGCAGCAACGTCCAATAAAAATACAATATGAGCCACATATGTAATTTAATTTTTCTAGCAGCCACAGTTAAAATGTAAAAAGAAATGGGCAAAATTGTTTAAAATAATATATAGTTAACCCAATATATCAAAAATATTATGTAAAATGTATAACAGTATAAAATTATTAAAGAATTCTTTATATTATTTTCTTTGTACTGTCTTTAAATTTTGGCGTGTATTTTATACTTAAAACACACCTCATTTTGGCCACATTTCAAGTACTGAATAGCTACATATGGCTAGTGGCTATGCTATCAGGACAGGTGTAGAGAATGTAAGTTTTCTTGTGGGTAGGACTTTACTTTGTATACTTCTCTACCTATAGGGCCTACGATACTACTGAACATACAGTAGAAATCCAATAAATATTTGTTAAATAATTTTTTAATTAATAATTTATATTAGAGATGGAGTCATCATCTTTTTAGTTCCAATCAGAGGTGCTTTATATATATATTTATATATTTATATATGTAACTCGATAATATTGGCAGAATAAAGAATAAATAAATGGGAAAATAGAAAAAAGAGAATAGAGGATGAG
>NW_006797971.1:442696-506511 GCF_000442215.2 Lipotes vexillifer | reverse complement strand
GGGAAAGAGAGCAAAACAAAGGAGGTATGGAACAGGATAGAAAAAAAAATGTAGTTATGGAGGGACAAAGCAGAATGCAACCAACTGTTAATGGCACTCATGTTCAGTTTTTAAATGATTATTCTCACATTGTTGCATTTTTAGGGAATGCAGCTGAATGTCTACTACAGCTATAAATCTTAATTTCTCACTATGTTTACTATTGGTCATGTTTACTTATAGAGACAAAATGAATTTTTTTCTTTAACCATCAACTTTTGGCCTACAGTCTTTTCCATATTATTAATTTCAGAGTCTCCTCTTCCACAATGGGTGGTTTAAATTCATCTGCTTCACAAGAGCAGTGCAATATCTCCTTCACAACCAATTAAGGAGAACTATAGGCACCAAAATTAAATGTACCAAGCACAGTTACAAATTAGAGATTTTTTTTTTCTTCTCTCTACTTAAACACACTCTCAGATTTGTTTGCACGATCTAGTATGAAGTTATAGGAAGGGAGAGGATCCAAAGTATATCATTCAAGTGAACTATCATATGCATCCACCTTTCCTCAAGTTCTAAATCTTTTAAAAAACACAAATAGGACAGGTTTTAAAGAATGTATTCATAACAAATTTGGCAAATAAAAGGATTCTACCAGTTAAACAAGCAGTAAGGAATTCCTTACTGGGAGAAATTCGATGGGACAAAACTGACAAATGCAGAGAAACTAACATCCACATCCTAATCTATAGACTCAGAAAGTTAAAGCCCTGGTAAACAGGTACAGAAAGGCAGAGGACTCCCTGGGGCAACTGTTGAGCACTATTTAAAGACTTTCAGACCAACGCTGGAAACAGTTCAGCTCTTAACCCCATTTATCAGATTTTGCCTTGAGGTAACGTAGTTGGACCCTAAAGAAAGTGAAGATCCTTCTTGGACAGACAGTGTTTTGAAGTCCTTCTCAGTCTTATATTTCACATTGTAAGCTCAGTTGGGGGGTGGGAAAGAGGGGGAGAATAGAGAAATCAAGCAGAAGAGAATTGCACTGGAGTAGCCCTAGTCAGAGAAAGACCCTGCTTCTCTGTGAAACTGGAGGATTCATAATTTGCCTGCCTTCTCAATATAAGCATTGTGAGGTGAAGTAATTCTTGTTTACTGCCATATAACCTTGAATAATTATTTTTATTTAGTGGGGGTCTGGTGGTAAAATTTCCATGACTCACTGAATTAGAGATTATATATTTATTTGTCCATGAATTTATCTAATATCTGTCTCCCAACTGGATTTCAAACTGACGAAAATAAGAACGTCTGTTTTACCCACAAATTCATTAACTCGGTGCTCAATAAATATTTGTTGGGAAAAAATAACTGATATCATTGTTGCCAGGTAATGTTTCCAAATTATATAAAATTAAATGGATCACATTAAAAGAGTAAACTCATTCTATATTATTTTTAAGTATGTAAGTACTATATGTAGTATTTTTTAAAGTAAGATAGAACTCAGATATACACAGAAATAATCCTTATATCTTCTTTTTATTGAAGTGCTTGATTAAGACTCCAAACAGCAGAAATATATGTGAATATGTCAAACTGAACAGCTCTAGAGGATCCCAAACTGCTTTCTTCATCTCTTCCTCCCTTTCCTTCTCCCCTCTTTCTGTTCTTCCTTCTTTTCTTTTCTTCTCCCTCCTTTCCTTCTACCTTCTGCCTACTCCTCCTTCTTCTATATATTTTTTTTTTTTTAATTAAATCTGAGGCAGAAAGTTGTTTCTAAGGAAGAAGATAACACCAATTCTTATCAGGCATCCCAAGCTCAATGCAAGAGCAAAGATCTTTCTAAAAATTGCATAGATATAGATCTTTCCAACAAATGAATTAAACACACTGCTTCTTTCTCATTTTCAACTCACCCAATAATCAACTGAAATGTAACACAATGGAAACCAAAACAGCAATATGAGTTTATAAGAAAGTGAGCCATATGGAGTTTATAAGAAAAAAATTACTAAAATTATTCCAATTGTGAAAGTTTAAAAAATCAATGAACAGGTTCTGAAAATTATTATGAGTAAGTAAATATTGTACCTAAAAATTACAAAAGCATTCATTAATGAGAAATTAGTGAGTTTTTTCAACCTTCCAAGTACAGTGAAGAATTCTGGAAACACTTGGTAAGTCTCTTCATATGGGCAGGAGAATCTAGACAATTTAGAAATTAATGAAAATACGTTAAGGAAATATATCTCTGTTGGACAGCAATTATTTTGATTAATTTTATATACCAAAGTGTTCATTTACAGTTTATGATACATTTTTTGAGTTTATGCTTAAATGTTATTGCTGACACCATTTAGAAACTGGAAAGAGCTGATAAACATTTCAGATTATACCAATGTAATATCACTTTTCTATCAAACACAGCAAGTGAATGATATCAAACTAGAACTCTTACAACTAACTTTTGAGAAATTTTATTCTACCCCTGTGGGCTTATTTTGTGACACTTAGCTTTTACCTTGTGTACTTCATCATATGTTTTGTATACCCTCAGAATACTCTAAGTATTCCACTTTTGTGAATAAATATACTCTAACCCCACTATCATTTTTTCACTGTCAACTATCAATACTCCATTTTATTGATATGCAACATTTACAATTTGATATTAACATACCCCAATTCAAAATAATAAATCAGACTGTGATTCAATGCTCTTCTCTTCTCTTCCACCTGTGTAGAAGCATAATTCGTTCATTTAATGAATATCATGAAATCTCTTAGAATGGCAGTATTACCACCAATTTTACACATCACAATTTAGTTTCATTTTCTAGGATTATTCATTTAACGGATTTTCTAATTATCTTTCTTAGTTTCTCATTTTTTAAAAATTACTTTATTCTTAATAAACTTGGGTAACATCTACCAATGTGGACCCACTTACAAATTTCATTTTAACTACTGTTTATTCTCTTGTACTAAATTATCACAGTGGTAAATGAGATTGAATCTCAAAGTTCTTGAGGTACCTTTCATCATGAATCAATTTCCGTTTGTGATTATCTACCCCCACCCCAATTTAAACTATCTTCAACCTCCAGATACCTTGCTTACCAATGAAAATACAGTTAAATCAGTTGTAAGACCAGAAAGTCTTTTCACTAAAAAAAGTAAAATCACACTTTAAAATCAGTTGGCTAAATTACATCTTTTCTTAAAATGATGAATTTCCTAAAACACTGGGTCATCAAATTATTTTCAAACTTAACAGATCAGTTTTGCCAAGAATGTTTTGAAAAGTATTGAATTGCAAATATTGCACCTAGGTTCACATGAATAAAAGGTTTTTGAAGCTGTCTTTGTCTATCCTTGTTTCAGTTTGGTTGATTTTTAAGTTTTTTGTTTTTTATGTTTTTTTCGGGTTTTTGGGGGGTTTTCCTAGCCCTTTTTTTTTTTTTTTTTTTTTTTTTTTCTGAATGCATTTGCAAGGACTCCTTCTTCAAACAACATCTTTGGTGACTTTCAGCATCCCAAAGTAGATGCCAAGAAGTTGAGATCAAAATTTGTGGTATTATATTTTTTAAGAAAGTAAACAGTTAAAGTAATTCATTTGAAAAATGTGGTTATTTTGTAAGTTTACTTACGCATCAGCAAAATTTCTATTTTACTTAACAGTGTAGAATGGAGAAAAAAGAATATTAAATAACAATATTTTGGTGACCTCCTTTCATGACGGATCAACTTTTGAAACTTCTAAAAGATATTTAGTATAAACAACTAATTAGCATGTAAATTCATTTACTACTTTTACCTCATTAAGAAGGGAATTAAAGGAAAGTGTCAATTAAGAATGAAAAATATTTGAGACAACTACTTAATTGTGACCTCCATCCAGGTCTTTTAACCCAGAAAGAGCCTTTCCCTTCCATTTACTATTTTACTATGGCCAAGTCATTATAAATCATCAACATTATTTCTTTCATTGTTAACAGACATAGAGACCAAGAGTTTAAATTCTAATTGTATAATGGACTGAGGCTGAATTAATTAACAATCCCAAGTTTGTGGGAGAATTTATTTATTTATTTATTTGTTTATTTGTTTGTTTGTTTATTTATTTATTTTAGCAATGAAACTTTATTTCTAACATCCATTGTGCTATTTTTTTAACATCTTTATTGGAGTATAATTGCTTTACAATGGTGTGTTAGTTTCTGCTTTATAACAAAGTGAATCAGTTATACATATGTCCCCATATCTCTTCCTTCTTGCATCTCCCTCCCTCCCACCCTCCCTATCCCACCCCTCTAGGTGGTCACAAAGCACCGAGCTGATCTCCTCTTGCTTTGTGGCTGCTTCCCACTAGCTATCTATTGTACGTTTGGTAGTGTATATACGTCCATGCCACTGTCTCACTTTGTCCCAGCTTACCCTTCCCCCTCCCCGTATCCTCAAGTCCGTTCTCCAGTAGGTATGCCTCTTTATTCCCATCTTGCCCCTAGGTTCTTCTGACCATTTTTTTTTCTTTTTTTAGATTCCATATATATGTGTTAGCATACAGTATTTGTTTTTCTCTTGCTGACTTACTTCACTCTGTATGACAGTCTCTAGGTCCGTCCACCTCACTACAAATAACTCAGTTTCATTCCTTTTTATGGCTGAGTAATATTCCATTGTATATATGTGCCACATCTTCATTATCCATTCATCTGTTGATGGACACTTAGGTTGCTTCCATGTCCTGGCTATTGTAAATAGAGCTGCAATGAACATTTTGGTACATGACTTTTTTTGAATTATGGTTTTCTCAGGGTATATGTCCAGTAGTGGGACTGCTGGGTCGTATGGTAGTTCTATTTTTAGTTTTTTAAGGAACCTCCATACTGTTCTCCATAGTGGCTGTATCAATTTACATTCCCACCAACACTGCAAGAGGGTTCCCTTTTCTCCACACCCTCTCCAGCATTTATTGTTTGTAGATTTTTTGATGATGGCCATTCTGACTGGTGTGAGATGATATCTCATTGTAGTTTTGATTTGCATTTCTCTAATGATTAGTGATGTTGAGCATCCTTTCATGTGTTTGTTGGCAATCTGTATATCTTCATGGAGAAATGTCTATTTACGTCTTCTGCCCATTTTTGGATTGTGTTGTTTGTTTTTTTCATATTGAGCTGCATGAGTTGCTTGTATGTTTTGGAGATTAATACTTTGTCAGTTGCTTCTGTGGGAGAATTTAAACTAATTTATTTTGTCTTAAAAAAAAGTCTGCTCATGGTTTGAGGTAACTTTAGGTACTTTGAGATTTCTCAAGTCATGAAAAAAAACAGGAGGTTTAACCATTACACAGTACACATTATACATTACCCACCAAAATAAAATAAATTCTAAGAATCATAGGCAAGAATTGTAGAAAATGCTTATTAATTACAAGCCTGTAGTTCTTTTAATATTTGATCCTACTTTACTACCATTGCACAAAAGACTGCAAGAATAAAAAAGAACATAATATCATTACACTCCTCTCATCTTCTCAATTTGCATATTCATTTTGGGAGAAAATAACTCAAGAAATAACAAATAGCAAGTCTTACATCATTTTGAGTATCTGGGTTAGAAATTTGGTTTCTCTTAATTAGATTAGTCTCAGAAAGATTAGCAATTTAAGAATGGGAACCCAACAGGTAGCTTCTAGGTTTCTAGGTAAGATACACACAGGTATGCACAGACACACACACAGATACACATACATCACACATACAATTATTACTTCTCACTTTTACTAACTTTCTTAAAAATTACTTTAAAAACAGGATATTGCAACACATAGCTTTGATCTGTTATAGGTTCTATGTTGGCAAAATAAATAATACCATGAAATAATTCTAAAGAGTCTGATGTTACAGTCATGGTGTCTGAAACTTTTTCCAGAGTTATGCAAACATCCTCCCATGTCTGGGTAGAAACCACAGTTGTTTTGATGTTCCAAGTGGTCTGTGCCGCTTTGCCAGCTCACAAACAGTTATACTTAGTTTTCCTTAGTACAAAATACAATGGTCAGATTTCAGATACTTTGTTGATACATGGATTCTCTGTTTTGAACTTTGATGCCAAAGGAGAGAAACATATTATACAATACAAAAAATTCCTGACGTTACATAGAGCTAATTATTTTCTAAAGGCAATAATTGAATTCACAGAGGACACATGTACAATATGGAGCTAAATATAAACTTAGAGTCACTCACAAAGACTTAACAGAGCAGTTGCATCATGCGATCCATCTTAATCTTTTAATAAATGCATCTCCAAATATTAATTAGATGAGGAAGTAAGAAGCCAAATATTGACTCCTACTAGTACAAATTAAAAAAAAAAAAGTTCCAAGAAATTATGTGAGCTACTGACCAGAAGAATGTATAAAAAATCTATAGATTTAAATGACAATTATTCCTTGAAGAAACTAACACAGACCATCTTTTTTCCTTTGTACCTTTTATGATTTTTATCCCAATAGTATCCTCATAAATAAGAGAAACTTTATTGACTTTTTTTTCTGTTACCTAGTGTAGAATGATGCACTGTAAGAATCTCAAACACACACACACACACACACACACACACACGCACGCACACACACTATAAGGATGCTTTTTTGGACTCTATGGAAACTTAAACTTCCTTTTGGGGAGGTGGGAACTGCTTGATAATCTAGCATCAAAGAGATGCAAGGACTAACCCGGCAAATTAGTTCTTAAACAAATCTGATGGCTATGCCCTTGCAGCAAGTCCACCTGAAGTCCACCCCCATGCCCCTTTCCTATCAACAATCTTCTCCAGCTTCACATTCATCAAGCTGCATGGCAACTCTCATTCACACTAAATAAGCTTTCAGGTGAATTTACTTTAGAATCCTGAATGACCCAGTGAAAGTTCAAAACCACTCTTTTACAGAATTGCACCCAGATAGCCCCTGGCATTCTTATAAAAGTGGTTTGTCAATAAAATGCCCAGTGAAATTGCTTGTTTGGAATGTATGGTGTCAGCTGAGAGACTAGTAGCTGAGCAAGCATCTTCCTAAAAATAGAAAGACTTTTAAGTGATTAAAAAACACTTACTTTAAGTGGATGCATTTATGGTATGAAATTATATCTCAATAAAGCTGTTTATTTTTTAAAAAACTACTTGTTTATTTTAGTAGTTTGTGAATAAATGATTTTTTTTATCATTAATCTATTTGACTCAGCTACAGGTTTGAGAACATTATTTGGGAGCAGCTATACTGAAGATAATTAGATTAAAATCTAGATTGTTTTTGTTCCCTTACCCATTTATAGTATTTTCTTTAGTCAATATTTTCAAAAATCTAGAGTTAGTGCATTTTACATTTTTTAAGTAATTATTAAGTGCCTGAGAAAGCTTTTCTACGTTCTAATTCACATTTTATAAGTATTTTAATGTACTAAAATAACTAATATTTCAGTCACTTACTTACATTTGTTTTTATTAACTGCTTTTCCCCAGTGGATAATGCAACACAGTCAAAAACATAGATTAAAAAAGCTATTAGAAATTCCCTATTCTCATTATTTTCTTTTCAGAATCTTCAAGTAGCAGAATAAAACAGCTTTGCGATAAATTAAAAACTCTTACCTAAAGATATTCCACTGATCATAAACCATATTTGATATTTAATTCTAAAATAATTGTTCTCACATTTTAACAGCCACCTGGAATATGGGTTGTTTGAACAGCTTGTTAAAAACACAGATTGTAAACACCACGTTCAAGAATGATGCTTTGGGACTGAGGTTGTTACTCTCAAATCAGTATGCCTAACAAACAGCTCAGGTGATTTCAATTCAAGTGGTCCTTAAAATACATTTTGAGAAATTAGTCATTTTTGTACGATAGTATATGGCCAAAATATCTAGCCTTAAAAATATAATTTCAAAGAATTCTTAGAATGGCAGACAGTTCTAAATGAAAAGAAGTTCAAGAGCGTATCCAGTCCACGCTCATGTTTTACAGATGAGGGAAATGAGATCTAAAATGTAAATGTCATGTCTCAAAACACACAGATACAAAGCATTAAGACTAGGGCTAGAACTTATTCCTTCTTGATCCTACTCAACGTTCTTGACCATGAAAAAAATATTCTTATTTTCTATGTCAGAACTTAGTATTTTAAAGACTGATTAGTGTTAAAGGACCCAAAATTCTAGTAAATTCACTCTTTTCGCTAGAATGGGAACATGCTACATGGAATTCTGTATCTTCAGATCATCATCAACCCTATTTAAAGAAAAAAAAAAGATTTTTTTTAAAATTCTGAGTTAAAATCATGACTGAATCACAAATTAAAAAAAAAAAGTGTACTTTTTCTTAAATGTGTATTGCTCCTCACAAGGGTTCAATTTTCCATAATCCACAGATCCACATATTTACTCTATACTGACCAGTATCTATCTTATTAATGACTATATTCACTGCCCCACTCTGCCCTATTTTCCTTTAAAATCTCCGGTGAACAGGAATCAAAAATACTTAAAAGGCAGTTGGGCTTTTCCAACATCCTTTTCATTTTTTTTTTTTTTTTTTCTGTTTAGTCTCCTCTGTGCTTCTCTACAAGAAAAACAAAAATCCCTTGAATAAGGTAACTCATAAAAAAAAAAAAGAGCTTTAACAAATATAAGCCACAATATCATTTTAAAATAATGTTTCCCACTTATCTTTCAAAGTCCACATACAAGGAACTATCCAAGAAAGAGATGTTAGTAAAACTATGGGCTTTATCCTCCTCAAGTTAATTAAAATAATGACCAACTTCCAATGAATACTTAAACTTGATCCAGGTATCCCTAGGCTAAGTCTTTTATTTGTATTATCATTAAATCCTTTGAAGTAGGTATTTTTATTATTCTTAATTTACAAATTCAGTAAACTGAAGCTCAGAAGGAGTACATAAGTTGTCCAAAATCATGCAACTAGTAAATGGTACAGGCAGCACTCAAATTCAGATCTACATGAACAGAAGTCTTTATGCTTAAAGTATTCAACAGCCTACCAACAAACCTGCTCAGTTTAGGCTGCATTTTAAATTGGAGGGTATTTAAATTTCTCTGATATAATTACTGTTGTAATCGGGCATTTCTTTCATTAGCTTGTTTTGCAAAATTAATATCATAATGTGGAAATAGCATAATGAGGAAAGAACTTCTCCTTAGTCTATTGTTTATGAATTTGATTTTTTTTTCCTCTTCAAAGGGATTATTTTGAGTTAGTTATTTCTTTTCTGAAAATAAATGTTGTAAGAAATAAAATGAGTTAGTCTCTATAAAAGGAGACAGAAAAGAGACCAAAAAAATTCAGAAAGGAAAGAAACACAATACGTAACAAGATATCTTTCTTGTAAATTTGATTTTACCTAGAACATTTTGACAGGCTCGAACAAGACAATAGTTGGTTGGTTTGTGGGAAAACTGAAACTAACTTACTTGATTGGAGTTGAAAAGAGTTGCCTTAAACACAAGTAGACTGTTATTACATTATAATAAGTAAATCTACTGAACAGAAACGTGTTTTTTAAGGTTCTACTTAAAAGACTTTTTTTTTTTAATCATGTAAGTCTTGTCAGGATATTCCTCTCTGGAAGCTGAAACTTCTGGGCCTCTTACCCACAACGGTATAGAATGGAGAAGGAGAAAGCTGAAGTAAAAATACTCACAGCTTTGCTAGTTGCTGGCATTTTGCCACATGCCAAGGCTAAGCCAAGCCAAGGAAACGAATCCCTGTAATGCTTCAGTGTTCTCTTCGCATCAGGGTCATGGGATTATAGACATTTCAGATTTATCCAAATACAATGATTCTAGCTGTATTGTCACCGTGATGTTTGTTACCTCCAGTACCTCAGGTGTTAAACTCACTACCACTCCAGGAAGTTTATTTTGTGGGACAAGACTAACTGCTAGAAACGTCTTCCTCTTTTAGGGTCAAAAATCTAGCTACTTGTAATAATTTCTACCTGTTAGTTTCCCTTCTGCTTAACCAAACACAAATCTATTTCATTTTTCATACATCAGGGCCTTCAAATGATTAATAGTAACAAAGCAAGAGACTTCCTCCTCTTCAGGTACCTTCCACATTAAACATTCCCTGGCGCTTCAATTCACCTATCATTTCTTCTGGCTTGTTTTTTGTTTGTTTGTTTTTATCACTGTTACTGTCATTTTTGTGTTTATTTTTCATCTTGCTTTGTGGTTCATCTTGTTTAATTTAAAATACGTACTTACCCAGCTTTCTCAAAATTTCCAAGCAAGTTTAAAATGCCATCTTTCTTAAAGAGATCTCTGTAGCAACCCCAATCACTTAAATCCATGTAAAAATTGAATCTAGCTATAACTGAATATAACATGGCCAATGGTGAAAAGACTTAGCATAAGTGGTACGTTACTTGTCACAAGAAGCTGTGAATTTTAAATTCGAAGCACATAAGTACATTTTATCCAATACTTTCAGTTTATGATTGAGAAGACTGAAGCTCAAATGCCTATGTTACTGCTCAAGTAATATGCCTCCTGTTTTCTTCCAAAGATTGATTTCCAAGTCAATAAACAGTAAGTTAGAATTTATCTCTTTATGTAAACAATGCCAGTCCTTTTCTCAAGCCACAACATTCAACACATACTTGTCTATAAGAACATTAAAGAACTACGTGACCAGGATAAATTCAACTGGAGTTGCAAAGCTAAGGGCCAGAACACCATATATTCTCACCTTCTCAAGATCTGTTTAGGAATCCCAGCATCCTCAATGTCCCATTTAGACAGGTGCATTGGGATTTCCCTCCAATACAGCCCCAAAGCTGTTGTTACGGCATCCTACAAATGCAGCTGAATGAGCTGCGTGAGCAAGCTGCATGAATGAGCTGGTCTGAGCAAGTGAAAGTGATGGAGTTGTATACTGAGGTGAGGCGGGCAGTTAGGGATTAGGATTCAGCTGTGTGGGATGAAGAAAGCCTGGTATCTCCTGATTGGGTAAATCTGCCTGGCAGATTTCCCAGTCACACATTTCTTTCCTTCTCGTTTCTTTTTTTCTCCTGTGGCTGTCAGGAATTAGCCTACCAAATTCCTTACCAACTGTCTCAGGGGAATAAAATGCAGTTTCAAGTTTAGACTTTTTAGACTTTTTTTTTTTACTTTTTTAGTAATAGTGAACCAATAAGAAATAGGGCTGTTAGCGAAAACGTACTCGATTATCCAGTCCCTCACCTCATTTGTTCCTAAAGCTGCACAGGCAAGGAAAAAGTAAAATAATTTTTAACAGTAGGATTTTTGCATGGAAAGGACTAAAGGAAAATGTATCTACATGTCAGAGAAAACAAGATTTAGGCTATTATATCCTGAGTCCCACGAGCTTGAGGGGAAGAAAAGGTAAGAGTCTTTGGGGGTAGGAGTGAGAATAGAGAAAAGGTTTGAGAATTCTACCAAGGAGACAATTATTGGGACACAGAAAACCAGGGTTAAAAACAAGCAAACTCATTATCCTTCTTAGTCCTGATTCTTTTTTCTCTTCGACCTTTTGCCAGCCCTGGGCAGGGGTGGGGGGCTGGGGGTTGCTTTTTAGTCACAGGCAGATGACGATTACCTGCCCTATATAACCTGTGCTGTTGTGGGAATCAAATACAATGATTACCATAAGTGATGTGAAAATTGTACAGTGCAGTGCCAATACACTACTATAATAATAATAATTATTATTATTATTATTATCTCCAAAATCTTGCTCTGTAACAAAACAAAATAAAATGAAAAACTCATTTTGGTTTTTTTTGTATGTGCATTTGTATTTTTTAAACCCAGATATGAAAGGCAGCAATAGGCCGTTACCAGAAGCTATATCAAAAATTCCCATTATAGAATTTTAATATGAGATAATTAGAATATAATATAGACTGATACGGTAATCCACGTTTCATAAAGTCTGTGGGCTACTACAAGCATGTGCTCTTTTACTGATACTATGCATGTGCTATTTTATCACAATGTTTTGTTTTACTATTGTATGATTTGACATATTAAGGCCTTGTGTTTGAAGTAAACAGTCACTAAATTAATAGATTAATTGAGGAGCTACAAATTAAGGTAATAAAGTCAAGCAAACGCCTACCAAATAAATTTGTTTCTATAGAAGTTGATAAGGGCTTCACTTAACCAGAATCTAATGAAATTTAAGGTACTGAACTGCTTATAGGACAGAATTTAGAATAAAAACAACAAAAGTTGTGTTCTTGCTAACAGCTCAGCTTAAATTTCAGAATCTTTCAAGCATAATAAGGTATTAGAAATGCCTTTGGAATTATTCACAGTGAATTAGATTTGTTGGTGGTATCATGCATAGAATACCAACCAAGAAATCTATTCTTCATCACTTCTCTAAAATGCTAATAGTCAGCTGACTTTGTACTTGTTATAAAAATAGATACAAATATGGAGTTTTGCCTCCTTGTGGTTGACAGTTGAAATATAATGCAATTTTTTATGGAAGTATATTCGATGTACAATATTATATAACTAATAGGTGTACAATATAGTGATTCACAGTTTTTAAAGGTTATACTCCATTTGTAGTTATTATAAAACATTGACTATATTCCCTGTGTTGTACAATATATCCTTGTAGTTTTTTTTTTTTGTTTTAACATCCTTATCGGAGTATAATTGCTTTAAAATGGTGTGTTAGTTTCTGCTTTATAACAAAGTGAATCAGCTATACATATACATATATCCCCATATCTCTTCCCTCTTGCATCTCCCTCCGACCCTCCCTATCCCACCCCTCTAGGTGGTCACAAAGCACCAAGCTGATCTCCCTGTGCTATGAGGCTGCTTGTACCTCTTAATCCCCTTCCCCTATATTACCCTTCCCCTCTTCCCTCTCCCTACTGGAGGGCATTATGTTAATTGAAATATCAGACAGAGAAAGATAAATACTGTATGATATCACTTATATGTGGCATCTAAAAGATACAACAAACTAGTAAATATAATAATATGATATTTTTGTATAATGCTCGTTTATAAGTGCCCCAGAATAGATTCAACATTTATGGTCCTCCTTTCCATTTAGGAGGCATTATCTAATATAACTCTGGGCTTTGAAACTTGAGCCCTTATACTTAGTGTAAAGTGCTAGAATATACCTCTAAAATTATAGCTAACCTTTTGTGATGAGGCAGGAACTGAAGAATGGACTGGTTTAGAATCAGGCAGAAGTGACTTGTGGTCTAGACTTGTGACTTTGGGCAAATAATCTCACCAATCTGAGTTCCCTTTTCCTTATATGCATAACAGGGATAGTAGATTCTTATATAGTGTTAATGTGAGGATTACATCTGTGACAACATAGGAAAGGCATCTAGCATAATTTCAGTGACCTTGTCTTCCTCTTAAAATCCGTAACTCCTAATAAACTAACACACACACACACACACACACACACACACACACACACACTATTTTTAAAACATTTTTTCAAAGTGCTTATTAAGCGCCTTCTAGAATATCTAATCTTCAACCATCTCAACAGATACATTAATGCACATACATTTTAGAACTCATATCACATTCACTGCATGCCAGTTAACCATCAGGAAAGAGTTTATTAGATGAAAATAAGCCTGTTGTAAAAGATTTCCTTGCAATTACTTCACTGCCATTATCCTGGCCACACGCTTATGGAGCTTTTCAAATTAATATGCTTACATTACTGAGCAAGTAATCAAGCAGTGGAATTCTATGAGGAACTCAATTACTAAAGAAAATGATCACTCAAGCATTTGAGAAACCGGGGCTACATCTAATTTTGAATAGTGGATCATTATTGACATTATGGAAGCATTCAGTACAAACACTTGGACATGTAGCACTAGAAAGGGTATCACTTTCTATACATGTGGTAAACTGAACAAGCTGCTTGCTAACATCTCTGTTAAATGTTATTCTGCCTTGCTGAAAAAAGAAATAATATCAACCTTGAAATCACTACTTAAAAAAAAATAGGGAGCTGATTGCTTGATTGAATAAAAATTGGATTGTTAACTCACATTTAAAATAAACAATTCTAATTTTTCTACTTGAGACAGAGTAATCTTTTATAGCCTAGAAATAATTATCCAATGAACACAAGTGTAAAAATTGCTTTCTACATATTTCCATATTAGAAACTACTTAAATACTTTCATTACTGCATTTTAATCATTCCACCACCAAAAGGCCCTCTTTTGACTAAATGATTACGTATAGATCCATGTGCTGTGTTTTTACTCATTTAATAATTTTAATCATACTTTTATTTTCTCCAAATTATGCATCATCCAGATGCTTTTGATGAAAATTATTTTTCTAATTCTGATTTTTATCTAAGAGTTAAAGCAAAGACTATTTTAAGAACTTTGCTATAGTGTCTTTTAAAAAGCATCTGAATTAGGAAAGGTAGTGTAGGAAATGGGTTGAGACTGTTATGTTTATTGTTCTTCCTCTGCTCTCTACCAAGGCAAACAGTAAAGAAAAATCATTCAATAGTGAGTGATAATTCCTCATAAACCTAGTAGTCATCAGCTGTGTGGCCTCGGGGAACTCACTTCACCACTCAAAATGTAATAGTATAGCATGATGATGATGATGGTGATGATGATGATGACACTGATGATGATGATAATGATAATGTAGGCAATGCTAGCCTACCAGAAACATCATTAGCATAAAATAGGCAGTTTTTATAAGGTAAAAGTGTTGTGAGAGATTATCATGATTATTCTGACCATCAAGTTTTTGGAGCATTAATTATTTTTTAGTCATGTACCACATAGAAAATATACTGAAAGATTTTCTCCCTTTCCCCGACAAAATGAATATATGCACAGATTTTTTACATGTCAGTAAAATTTCAGGAAACCTTTGCCTTTCTTAGGCCTACCCTGTTTAAGGTCCCTGTTGTGGTGGAAGTCCTTGGTTGCCTGGTCAGGAGTCAACCCCTCACATACCTCACACCTGACTTCTACCTTCATCACAAAATTCTGAAATGTTCAAGTATGCATTAACCCATATGAATCTCCAGAATGACCTAAGCCCAAAAGTGTATGACACTCCTCAATGAATTAGTGAATTGTAACATTTTTCCCTCTCCTGCTGGACATGAGAAAGAAGTATGCTTCCATAGTTGCTTTTGGCAGCTGTCTCATGAGGACAAGGGTAACCAGACCTAAGATGAAGCCAGCACTGTGAATGGCAGATAATACTGTTAAGCCTGTGGAAAACTAACCTGCTGTACTCTGAACTTCCTGTTATAGCAAATAATAAACTTTACTTACACATCCTTGAAGTCTCAGTTCAGATATCATTTGCTTGGTGATGATGTCTCAGACTAAACCAAGCGGGACTAGTCCATCAGGCCCTCACTCTCAAAACATCTAATGTACATAGAGCTTTATCATTTAACTCAATCATAGTAATTAACATCAGTATTATAAGAAAAATTTGAACAGCTTAAGGGCAGAGGTTTTTTTTTTCCCCTTTGTTTGATTCATTATATTATTGCATTCACAGAACTGTGTCTGCCACATAATAGGCATTGTACATTTTTGTGTGAATTAATGAACACCAGAATACAGTTTTAAAAGACATGAATGGAAAAAATGTAGGTGGATCCTGCTTACATTTTTCTGAATCCTATAACTAGAATTTTAGTACAAACTCTATTTCCTTGCTATGAGAAGATTAGTATAGAATTCTTCATAAAAGAGCAATAGCAAATAATGTTTATATCAGGTTTTCTGAGGTAATGTTAGTTATTTGCATGTGATGGGATGAGGAATATTGCATTCATTTTTACAAAATTCTGGAAGATGATCTTTGACAACTTGAGGAGGTGTCCAATCTTTAACATTCAGTCATGGCTCAGGAATTCTTTTTCCCTCTGAAGTTCTGGTATAACATTCATCCAGAAAAGTATGCAAATAATAATTGTACAGCTTAATGAATAAACACAGAGTGACCACACCTATGTAACCACTACCTATCTAAAAAGCAAAATTGTATTAGCACACCAAAAGCCCATCTTAGGCCCCAATCTTTAGAATAATGTAATAATAACATCTGCAGTGCTTAGACCAATTTAGTTCCAAAATTACTGAAAGTAAATAATGAATGATTCATGAATAGCTATTCCATGTTAAAAACTATTCACTTTGGAAGGAGACATGTTTATCATTCTTAATGTACCTTCTCCTGTTTAATCCCTTCGAGCACTTAACCTGTAGTGATTCTTGGTAGAGTAAATGAATCTAAAGATAGTTCATAAAAAGAGATTTGTAGATTTTACATCTGGAAAACAATCTCATATGAACTATATTTAAAATTTGCCGCTGATCTATTTGTCTTGCTCATTCCTATAGTTGATGAATACTCTCTCTGAAAAGTGAAGGAAAAAAAAAAAAACTTTCCTTTTAGAAGGATAAACCTGAAGGAAATGAGAAACATAACAATAAAAAAAAAGATTAAGTCCTTCAGAAATTGGTTAATTGATTGCCTGACAATTATAACAGAAATGCTTTAAATCTGAAAGCCATCAATCCCTGACTTTTTCTCTTCAACTTAATTAGAAGAAAATAAAACACAAATGTATTCTTGTTTAGCTGGAACTTTGGGGAAATATGTAGGAAGTTATAGGCAATAAAGTACCAGCTGCTTCTTTGTTGCTAAGTTTATCAGAGAGTTAGCAGCAAATGTGTTTTTATAATTTATCATTCCTGTGTATTAAAGTTCTATGACTAGCTGCTTAGGAGAGGTTGTAAGCAAAATCCATATTACCAAAACTGAGTGAAAATGCAGCACAGAGATAAAAGTATGAAACAAAGTATCATCACTAACTAAAAGCACACATTTCTTTGGGAGATAGATATTGACAAATCTTTATAAGAAATATTTTCCCTATTATTTCCCAAATAAAATTGTTTGTCCATGATCTCATCAGCCTAATTATCTGGCAATAATGACATGCCAGATGAAGAGTTCTGTTCTGCCTGTATATCTTACACAAGGTGATAGTCTCTGATAGACTCTTCAAGAGAACAGAAGAACCGAAAGGTTTTAAATGTTAATATCTTACTGGCTTTACCTACGATAATATAATCCAGGGACTATGGACCCCAAATTAGGATGTTTTTAGTGTCCAAAATAGTTGCTTGTATGCATTTTATGACAAATACTGATGAAGAAATATGTCCATAAAACATTTCAGGTCAAAAAGCAAAAGTTTATACATAAACTACATATACATAGTATGTATACTATGATTCTTACTTTTAAATCATATTTATCATCTTGCATTAGTATTAAGATCACTGTTATCTTTATCTGACAAATCATTCTGAAATATAATACATTTTAAAGCTAAAGGAGTGTTCTAAAGTCCTTTATCTTCAAGCATACACAAGTTTTATAACAAACATCAAAAATATGCTCATTGGATATAGTAATTTAAATGTTTTTCTTTCTCCTGACCAAATATTTGGTGAATTGCTTACAATGATTAAGTGATTAGGTTCCTTAATTTAAAAAAAAAAAGTACTTCCATATGTTGTCACAAAAACTCTTTAAAACATTCTTGCGTCACTAAAGGAGACAGAATGTCTGAGATTACACTGACTTTTATATTTTGGGATCTTTGGAGTAATGATGTTTTACATGACCAAATACATCTCCCGAGCCTCTATAGCCATCTGATCTTTGATTTTTACCTCTTCCCAAAGTTGGCTGCAGACATCCTCAAGACACAGATGCATCTGTTCTTTCATCCATTCTTTTAGTTAGTGTTTATTAAGAAACTACCATGGGGCTTCCCTGGTGGCACAGTGGTTGAGAGTCCACCTGCTGAAGCAGGGGGACACGGGTTCGTGCCCCAGTCTGGGAAGATCTCACATGCCGCGGAGCGGCTGGGCCCGTGAGCCATGGCCGTTGAGCCTGCGCTTCAGGAGCCTGTGCTCCGCAACGGGAGAGACCACAACAGTGAGAGGCCCACATACCGCAAAAAAAAAAAAAAAAAGAAAGGAAACTACCATGTTTAAGATTGACATTTGCAATCCAAAAGAAGTGGTGTGTGTGTGTGTGTGTGTGTGTGTGTGTGTGTGTGTGTGTTGGGATATGTTTGGCTGAGAAGACAGAAAAATTCACAGGTTTTAAGACTCCAAAGAGAGAAATGAGGGAATTCTAATAGCTATGACTCAAACAAGTTCCTAGTAAGTCCCATGCTAAATAAAACAACTATTCATTGGGTGTTAATAGCTTCGGTACTTTCTAGTAGAAAAGCAGAAATTAAGTAATTTGCCCATGGGTACACAGTTTCACATTTATGAACAGTAATGTCACCTGATTCATGGAGTTTGGGAGAAAATTAAATGAGTTAATATATGTAAAGTATAGTGCCAGCTAAATTGATAAGTACTCATTAAATAACAGCTACTATTATTGTTATTACCATGCTGGGTACTATTCTAAGTACTTTAAGTACATTATTTAATCTGATCTTCACAATAGCCTCATGTGGTAGATAACATTAGTAAACTATGAATTAGAAAAGTTAAGTAACTTGTCCAATGACACACAACTAATATGTGTTGAAAATACAATTTGAACTGAGACAATCCAAGGTTCACACTCTTAAAAACTATGTTACGGACTCAGAAACTAAAGAGCTCTTGGAGAACAAGGCAGAGTCTTACAGGAAAATAACTCAGACCCAGTATTCAAGGAAGCTCCAGATTCACACGTTTTGCTTGATCTTCTGGACTTGAACTCCCTGGGAGTCCAAAACCAGATCAAAGACACATCATCAGTTCTACAGAGGCAGAAAAAAGTTAAACTTAAGTGGCTTTGGGGGTAGAAAGAGGGACTGTCTGCAGTTGGGCACAAGGGACCTACTTATGGAAAATATTCTAAAATTCCTCTGTAAGGCTTTTTTTGGGGGTGGGTGGGAGGGAATGTTCTAAATTTGGGTTAATTTTAAATGATGTTAATTCCATACAACTCAGTAAATTTACTAAAAATCATTGTATTGCACACTTAAAATGGGTGGTTTTATGGTATGTATATACATTATACCTCAAGAAAGCTATTATTTAAAACAATTTTTTAGCCCAGTGCATCCTGGAGGTTGCCCATGCCAGTGTTTAACCACATGCATGTGTGATGTGAACTTACAGGCATGATGCTGTGAAGAGATGGGGGCTGCGGTGACTCACGAAATCAGGAATTTCAACCTAGAGAACCAGGCGCAATGGGAAATCAGCAGGATGAAGCCCCTCCCCGCTCCCAGGCACCCCTCCACCAAGAACCTCCTGCGAGAGCAGATGAGCAGCCATCCAGAAATTAAGGGAGAAATTGCTAGAAAAAATGACAGACTGCTGTCATTACTAAAAGATGTGTATGTCGATTCCAAAGATCCCATGTCTTCTGTGCAGGTAAAGGATGCTGGAAAACGTCAGAAGCCAAAGGAGTTCAGGTTGCCGGAAAACCATCATCCTGACATGATGAATATTAAGAACATTCCCAAAGGCAAAATTTCCATTGTAGAGGCACTGACACTTCTCAATAATCATAAACTTTATCCAGACACATGGACTGCTGAGAAAATAGCAAGATGTAAATTGTCTTCTTAAATATTTCGTAAATTTTGAAGTCAAAAATCTTACCCCCTGAAGGCAAGAAAGCAATACAATCAAAATGAAGAGAATCTTGAAATTACTTTTCATTAATGTACTCTGTGTCCCGATACCCTGTTTATTTTCTCATTTTTAGCATATTAAATTATATAAATTTAAAAAATAAAATAAAAATAAAATAAATAAAAATTTTAAACAAACCAATAAAAGATATAGATATTATGCTTCTGCTCTAATCAACCCTGAATCTCCAAGTTGGGCCTAATGAATTGATACTTGTTAACTAAATCTATAATAGTTTTTCACTACTGTGAAATAAATGACCCTAAAAACTAGTGGTGTAAACAACTTTTTCATTTTATTAATACCACAATACTATAGGTGAGAAATATGAGCAGGGCTCAAATGGGTGTGCCTTTGCTTCTCTAGTCATTGAGGAAACTCAGTGGTACTCTTCTGGTAGATGGGATGGTCTGGTGGGTCCAAGATGGTTTCAATCACATGGCTGGAGTCTGGGGTTGAATGAGTCAAAGAATAAGACTGCCTGCCAACCAGGGGCACCTCATGTGGCCTTTCCATGTAGCTTAGCATGTCACAAGATAATGGCCTCAGAATAGTCAAACTTCTAACATGGTGGCTCAAAGCTCTTAGTGAACACAATGGAAGCTGCATCAGTTTTATGACCCAGCCTTGGAAGTCATACACTACTACTTGTGTGTAGTCTATCAGGCAAAGCAGTCACAGCCTTCCTAGATTCAAGGGGAAATAGAATTCACTTCTTGTTGGTGAAGAATAAGGTCACATTGTAGAGGAACATGTGAGACTGGAGATATTGTTATGGTCATCATTTAAAAATACAGTCCATTGTCATAATAGTTTACAACAATAATCACCATTAATAGAGGGTTCAGAAAAGTCTGTTAATTCTTCAAAACTTCAAATGTCTGAAACTTTGAGGATATCACACATCATGATATGTAAAATAGAAGGAATTTGGAGGATTCATGGTGATATTCCCAAATACCTCAAGAAATTCACACAAGAAACTTGCTTCCTGGAAAAATCCTGACTTTCAGGCATGATTATACACTTAATTTCCCTTGTGCTTCCTTATGAAAACAATTCATTTACATAAAAAATTAGTTTAATTTCCTTTTAGTTTGAGATTCTAATACAGTAGCTGAATACAGCTGTAAACTGTCTCCTTATAAAATATTTAATGCTGACTATGGCCACTTTTATTCATGCATTTCCTAGATGGAATATGACATTTGATGACTTTTGTCCAAAATAACCAATTTTTAAATTACAGTCACAAATGCATTACATTTATCCTATGTTTTAGTAAACATTTTAGAGCATATGACAGAAACATATTATACTAAAAACTGGTTTAATTTCAAACCCCTTCAGTTTCCTATACATCAACCTCTGAAGTTCCAACCCAGAAACTTTTCAAAAAAGTGAGTTAGGTGAAGGAAATGAAGAGAAAGGGAGGAAAAAACAAACCAAAACCAAACAATTAAACAAAGGACAGAAAAAGTGGCTTTAATCTCTGGTTTGGCCAATAACAACCATCATGTGACCTTCCACAAGTCACTTAAGGCCTGCTGGGTTCAGTCCTCACATGCCGATGAGGGGCTGGACTGAATCTATGTGTTTTTTGTTGTTGTTGTTGTTCTTGCTTTTGGTGATGGAGGTGTGACTTAAACAATAAAAAGCACTTCCAGAAAAAAATACATTAAAGCTAAACATACATGATTGGAGTTATTCTTGTTGAAAAGTGGGTGAGGTCATCTGGAGATCAACCCACTCAACCTCCCCTAATCACCAGCTCCTCTGCCGCTAACCCCTATACCAGCTACATTTTTTTTTTTTAATAACTACCATGGAATCCTATCTCTAAAACATAAAATTTGAAAGTCACTAGATTAGATGGTCTCTAAAGGATCCTCCTTGAAGAGCAAATACTCTTAGGAGCTAGAAGAGTAACTACTGGGTAAATTTTTATATAACAAATGTGATTACCCTAATGGGTAGGACCATGGATATACATGTGTATTCATAAATATGCCCTTAACAATAAATGAGTCTATGCATTTGATTTTCTGTGTGAATATATAATTTTAGATATATGATAAAAGCAACTACTATCTAGGAGATAGTATCTATCTATCATTAGGTAGTGAGAGAGTACCTAATGAAGTATTAAGGTTATCTACCATCTGGAAGCAATCTTAAACACAGTTACCAGTTTCCTTTTTTTCACATGCAGAAACATAAGCTTGGGAAGGTTTAGCAACTCGCATGGGGTCAACAGCTAGAAAGGGGTAGACACAATATTTGAATGTGGAATGATCTTAAGCCAGAGTATATGTTTGTTTGTTTTTCCCCCATTGTATCAGTAGGTTTCCTGTGTCTGTGAGTGGTTGCTCCAAGAAGCAAGTGGTTTGGGGCTTTCTCCTGAAGACTGGGTTGGGGCTTAGTCCCTGACACTGAGCTGGGATGGTGTCAAAACTGAGGATCCAGTGCCCCATATTCCAAGGAAATGATGCAGTGGATAATGTTTGGAGAAAGGAGGGATGGAAAGGTAGTTAGGCTTCAAGTTTCCATCTTGCCTCTCTCTCTCTTCCTTTTTTCCTCCTGATTTGATGAAAACCCCTATGATTAGAAAATAAATGTGGGGGGAATGATGTACATATTTATACCTAATCACATAAGCTGCCTCTGGTTTTGAGCCATCTATAGCCATAAATAATGGTAGACATACGCACAGGAATGTGTGCGTAGGTGTGTGTATCCTTCTCTACCTAGTAGAGAAAGGGTAAGAATCTTTGTACCCCTAGTTTTGCAGGATCCTATATGTGTCTGCTTGTATGTTTTTGCTAATGATCTAGGCTTTCCATCCCTTTAACCTATGAGACTATTTAAAACTAGAAATGACCTTGTATAGCAACTGGTTCAACTTTCCATTGACTCAATCACAGTCACACAACTAGTTCATATGTGGGCTGAACCTAGAATTTCTCAACGCTGACATCCTCCAGTTAAGGGAATCTTGCAAACCAAGACTGTACACACACTAACATGAACATGCTACAGGACAAACTATTAAAGTAAGAAAGCAACTTAGAGAAAACCTATTCCTACTCCTTTATTTTTTAGATTACAAAAGTGTCTCCCAGAGAGATGGAAAAATTGTATTATTTTAAAGTAAATAACAGATCCCAATCTAGAGCTTCTATCCATTATACATTGTGGTTAGAGATAATTTTATTAAACTAAATCAAAGTAGTGTGTACCACTGGTGAGATCTTAACCCTCTCTGAGAAATATACATTTTTGAATACAACTCTCCTTTTGTTATTTATAAACTTTCTCAAAGATAGGAATTAATGTTTCATGTGTTTTTTGCCCTTTTTGCATAGTGACTTATCTACAGTTAGTGCTAAAGAAGCATTTATTTGACTAATAACAGTCTTAAACTTAATGACAAACACCAGTACAATACTTAAGCACAAATGAGTCTATACTGTGTTAAAGAACAGCTCCAAGAAGACCCACCCGATCATGCATCCTATTGCCTCAGGTCACCCATATATAATTAGTTTTAAACTACCTAAGGCATTTTCAAGACAAATTAACTAATAAATGTAAGCATAAATTTGTTTCTTTAGAAGAGACTATTTAAATTGTTCTGAAAATATGCCTCTATAAACCTGAAGGCAAAAATCGTGCCACCACTCTGCCTTTGCTCTTTCAAACCAAATACAACTTATTCTAAATGTATCTTATCTGTCTTATTTTTTTAACTCTATAATTAGTTAATATCATTAATGCCTTCATTATTATTTTATTATTCTTAGACCCTTTCTAAGATTTCTGGCATTATTCCTGTGATCCACACAGAGAAAGATGAAAAGAGTTCAATTTTTATCTGGGTTGGAATACAAATGGTCTCCTCAGTTCCAAAGATTGGTGATCTTTTTGATCTTGACACTTAGGGGAACAATTTAAAGTTAAAAAAAATGGGTGAATAAAAAGAATGTCTATTTGGGTTTCTTTGTGATAAGGTCCAAAAGGAAATTTGAATTCTCCCTGCCAAAAATCTCTGGAGCTATGTAAACCATTGAAAGGCAGGTGGTGATTTTTTTTTTTTTTCCTTCTCAGGGATTCTACAACTAAAGAAGAGGAGGACATAAGTCTAGAAAGAAATGGATATAGAATAGGATACTAATCAGCATGAGATCATGACTTCAGTTTCCTTAGATAAAGAAATTCTAACAATCCCCAGAGAGAAATTCTAAATTTCTAATAAAGAAATTCTAACAATCTAACAATCCTGTTAGGTGATTAAAATACAGACTACACATGTATATACTTACACACACATTTAAATTTAGTACATCATAGTAAAGTATACTCAAAGTTTGCTCATTCATTCAACAAATAATTTAGTGCCTACCATACACCAGGCTATAACCTGGGAAAATCTGGTTAAAATGTGTGCTAATTGCTAGATTTTGGAGTACCAGTAAATGATATTATTTATTTCTTATTCAATCTGAAATTCCTGAATCTGGGTGGTCATAACAAATCCTTCAGTAATAGTTCCAACTTTTGTCCATACAATAACATAATCTGGGTAGCTTTAAAAATATATACTGCTTCTGAGGCCCACCCATACATCTATTTAGTCAGAATTCCAGTTTTAGGGGATGGCAAATGGGTGGTTGTTTTTGCTGTTGTTTTTAACCCCTTCAGTCATTTTAATGCAGTTTGTTTGTCAACCAGAGCTTTGGAACCACTGGTCCTGGGTTCATCATCTTTATTCCTAACAAGAAACTATCCTTGACTAAGTCAGTTAAGGGACATATTACATAAACCCATTACAATAACTGCTCCAAAGGGACTATTCCTACTCAGATAGTGGCACTGCCATGTCTATTAAAATTACAAGCACACTAGATTGGAGGCTTATTTCAGGGGAGATACTTCCTTTTTATTTATTATTTTTTAAATTATTTATTTATTTTTTGAAGTAAAACTGACATATTATTTTCAGATGCACAACATAGTAATCCGATATATTTATACATTATGAAATGATCACTACGATAAGTCTAGTTACCAACTGTCACCATACAAAGTTATTACAATATTATTTACTATATTCCCTCTGCTGCACATTACATCCCCATGACTTGTTTTATAACTGGAAGTTTGTACTTCTTAATCCCCTTCCCCTATTTTGCCCATCCCCCCCAACCCATAACCACTGGTTTGTTCTCCTTAAATAGCTTAATATTATACTCACTTAAAATTATACCCTCTTCCATCCATAACTTTTTAAAAACCTCAAAATATGGGTACCTGCAGAACTGCATATGTATGAAAAGATCCGTGGATGATTTAACTTTTCCAAATCCTCTCAATAAATTTATGATAAAGTTAGCTAGAATCCAATTCTATTTATTATTTACCACTCTTAATTCTCTCTTTCTCTCTCTTTTCCTCATATTTTGCTCTGTCTACTGAATGACTACTTATCCTTCAATACCCAGGATACTTACCGGAAATTTTTCTTCATCCCCCTACAATGTAATCCCCAGGGCAGAAGGCATATTTGAAATTTTGTTCACTGACATATTGTCACAGAAAGGACAGAGCCTGGCACAAAGTAGGTGCTCAATTATTTGTTGAATAAGTGAATAAATGAATGAACAATAAATAAATAAATCTCATTATTTCTATTCCTATAGCACCAAGGCATTATTAGTTAAAACGAACTTATTGGTCATTTAGGAATGGCTAGTAGTAGTTAATATAAGTATTTTAGCACTTGTCATTTTGCGTTATAATTATTTGTTTCCATGACTGACTCAAGCTATGCCTTGTGTATATGTCTCAGTCTCACTCAATGCATGGCATATGGTACACATTCAGTAAACATGTATGAATGGATAAATAGAATGAATGAATGGATAAATAGAACAAGCTACCTCTCAAGATTCATATTTAATTTATTACAAATCTGATACCAATAAATTTAGATTATTTAAACATGATTTAAATACAGAAATTTAAGTGACTATTTCAATTCATGACAACATTCTCTATTGGCTGGAAAAACATAAATTCGAAGGGGGTAATATAAATACATCTGGGGAACATCATTTCAGTGCTCATATTTCATAATCAAGCAAGTAAAAATAGATTACTTTATCAAGGTTTATGTTTGGATAAGTTCTTATGCAATAATATATTAAGCAAAATACTTTGTTTTAATTTAAATTATTGCTTACCAGTTTTACCATTACATGTCTGAATCCTGAAAGAAAGTCATTCAGTAAGAAATAGGATCTAAATATTGTCCTATAGTGGTACCTTTGCCTCTGTATCCTTTTTAAAGTATCAATTATTATCAATGGAGTAGAATGTTATGTCTAAATTGTAAAAGTTCTAAATTGGATACAGAGGAACTATAATACATATTCAAAAGGCTTCAAAATAAGACACGGAGTAAGTTAAAACCCATATTATATAACAGATGATTATTTTTCACAATATAAAATTGATAGGCTTTTATAAATACAGTTGACCCTTGAACAACATGGGTTTGAACTGAATGGGCCACTTATACACAGATTTCTTCTTAATAGTAAATACTACGGTACTACACCATCTACACTTGGTTGAATTTGTGAATGTGGAACCATGGATACGGAGGAAAGCGTAAATACAGAGGGCCAACTCTAAATTATGCTCTGATTTTTGACTCTGATGCCCCATCCCCCTCATTGTTCAAGGGTCAGCATAATACATTTTGGAACAGATTACAATTACTAATTTTACTTATGCAAGTAGTATGTGGGTTAAACACAAATGGAGGCATAAGTACATCAGTGAAACGTACTTTTCTAACCCATAATAATCATCTTCATATGTTATGACAGGTGGATTTGAAGTTTTCTGATTCATCACTGTAAAAATAATTTATAAAATATAAAAAATAGTGAAATTTTTAAAAATCAGCAAAAACATCCACTTACACAAAGATGCCTATTGTTTGGAATTTATTAGTCAACTTCAGATACCATATGTGTTGACTGCTACACTTGAAGGAAAAAAGCATTATGCCTACAATTCAACAAAAGTCTGAAGTCTGGAATATCTGGAGCAAAGAAAATGTCTTACATAACTTCCAATACAATATGGAATCAGGAAGCCAATGGTTTGCAATTTGAAAAAGAAAATGAAGGTATTTTTTGGCATCAAGTTCCTCAAGAGTGAAGGAGAAATAAACAAAGGAAAGAAAAATCTTTTTACGATACCCAGGATAAGATGAATTCTGGTTTGATTTCATCAATAGCAGTCATAAGGAATACCATTTAAGGGATTAATATGGGATAAACAAGCAAAGATTACTTAAAGTTGCACAGGAGGCAAAGTAATTAGAGCCTTCAGACTTTTGTGGATTAGGATTAATCATGGCACACGTGAGCCAGAGATTTGAAACACGAAGAATGGTAACAACATGAGATTCAGTGGTGGAAAGGAGAGCAAACGTTCTGAAAACCCCCAGATTGAGTAAAATTAAACGGATGTCCTTACCTCAAGTCTACTCATAGCTTTTAATATGCAATGCCTAACACACAAAAGGTTCTAACTTACTCCATAAACATTTTTTCAATGAAAAGTGAGTAAAGCATGCAGTGTTTCTCAAACAGAATGCTCAGAAGAATCCCTTCATAAGCAGGCATTTGGGAAGCTGCCAAAGCATAGGGAAGCACTAATGTTCTGGAGAATACTCTTTGGGAAATGCTGTTCTAAACTGCTGAAATAATGAACATAATTTTGAAAAAAAAAACGTTTATAGTAAATCCATGTTTTTTGATGTTTTGCTTAGCTTGTGTTCACTGTGATTTTGGCGTATCTGTGACCTATTTTCCAACAGTTTCTCTTTAATTGAGGACTTGACTAGATTTCTAATTTACAATATTTATATAATATTTCTGCTTTCTTTTCATTTAGATATCAGGAGGCTATTATAGATGGAAGACAAACTTATAAATGTACCATTTCCCTTCAGAGTTAACGGAATCTATCTTCTTGATTTTTTATTTCACCTTTTCTTTTGTGAGTAATATATTTTTCTTCCAGAATAAAACTCTGCCAAAGATCTCTTGAAAGCTCACATATACAAAATGCACTTTCAACCAATATTGGTTTGTAGACACTTGATGTCAATGATGCAATTTTGCTTACTATCTTAAAAAGTCATTTATGACACAGACATATATTTCTTTTTTACTTTGATAGCCAAAAATCACAGACAAAATTTCAGTCTACTGTGAGGGCACCACACTGCTCTGAACTACCTGAACTGCCAGTGAGAGGTTTTTGCTTTTGTTAAAGACGTTCTTGCCAGTATTCTGAATCATAGCAGGACTGGAATAAAATGCTACTATTTGAATAATAACTTTTTAGTAAACTCATCCTAACTTTCCATGTTCCACTGAGGTTAGGCTTCACAAATATAAGCAAAATTTTCTTCAGGTCAGACACTTCTCCTTGGAGAGCAGCACTTCTCAAACTTTAAGACACCTATGAATGACTTGAGGATCTTATTAAAATATAGATTCTGATTAAGTTGGTCTGAGGTGAGGCTTGTTATTCCATATTTCTTATAAGTCAATACTGCTGGTTGCGGACCACGTTTTGAGTGGCAAGGTTAAAGTACATGAAGTGTCACTGTTGACTTGAAAACAAATTCCCCCAGTTTCTATGGAATGTACTGCCTAACATCCAGCATATCATAACTTAAACATTGTAAGAATATTTATTCTCTTTTCCCCAAATACATTTGTATAAAGATTTATATTTTAAGAGTCAGACCTGGTCCAATGCTCTCAGAAGAACTACAAATAGCTTGGGTTACTCTTTTTTCCACTTGAGTTGTCATTTTCCCCCAAGGCATTCTTACCTTTATATCATTTACAAAAGAAAACACTTATACAATAGGATATGGCAAACCAATAAACTCTGCTTTTGGTTTATCATAACCTTTCTATTATACTCAGGACATGATGACCCATTTTACAAAATATAATGCAAATATTGTTAAAATCATCCCAGGACTAAAGAGGATAGGTTTCATATTCTAGTAAGTGTGTGTGTATATTTGTAATTTATATTCAACCAATCCACCTTCACAAAATTGTAGATGGCACCTGTTTTTTCAAACTGTTGGCCCCTCTCTCAACTCTATTACAATGTTTTAGTGTGACTAGGTGTCACCAGGAAGATTATTTAAAATGCTAATTCCATGCCTACCCCAGGAGAGTCTCATTCTATAGGTCTGGAGTGAGGCCTGAGAATCCACATTTTAGCAAATACCTCTTGCATTTCTAGTGTAATCGAAAAGTTTGAGGAATACTACCCTAGGAGCAATCCTGACCAAAGTTCCAACATCAATCCACCATTGCTACTAAAGGCCTGATATTGTTCATTATTGAAACTTTTACACTTTCCAAAGGCTCTGTTTTCAAATATACTCCTGATCCACAATTAGCCCATTTGTCACTGTTTTGATAATATTCCTGGTTTCACCATTCCTTCTTGGACTTAAGGACCTTAACTCATATGTCTTCTCTAGGGATTACAGTTTATCTTCCAGACCAGACACTTTTGAGAGAAATAGGGAGCACAATTAATAATTATGCCAGGATAATTGGAATAAACTGGAACCATCCTGAGCAGACTACATCATACTGAACTTGAATCCTAAATCAGGGAACTCTTTATGTAATACTTTTCTACACATACCCACACAACTCATTGACAGGTATAAACTCAAGCAACTGGGCTTTAGTTTAGGCATTGTATCAACACTGATTCATGTCCCTCTCCTCTAAGTATTGATTTATCTAGTTAATCATGGAAGGACATTCAGAAAAATAACCCTTTTCAATTTTAACAGGATCAAAGTACACTTAAATGGATGTTCCATGTTCGTATGGAGAAACTGAGGACAATTCATGCAATGTAATGAGATTAATTATATAGAGCATTAAGGAAAACAGACATATATTCTAAAGCTTACTTCATCCTTATGCCTGTTATATTAAATTGGAATTTTTAAAGACAATTAAGATGAAAATACCACCTTTAAAAATGTTTCTAGTGCATTAGATTAAAAGAAAGCAACAAACTAAGTTGAAAGTTTTAAAATGTAGTGTAGTATTAGTAAATCATATACTCCAGGCTAACCTTACAGGTACGTGTTATTTTTATAAATTAACTAGAACTGGTTTAACCCTAGGGTCAGGTTCAAGTGGTGTACACCAGCAGTCAGATTACAACTTGATGCAAATTTTGTCTCATTAAAAAAGTCACACACTGCTCCACTTCATTTGCAAGATAATTATACATGTGGCCAAGGTCAGAAGATTTTCCTTCTATTGCTTTCACTGAAGGAATTCAGTTTTTTTTTTTTTAAATGCAGCTAAACTGTGGGAAAGATTTCCTAATTTATTTTCATTGGTGAAATAGCAAACTTCTAAAAACCTCAGAGGTTTTGTGCTTTTTGATGTTTTCTGTTTAAAAAAAAAGAAATCATATAAAAAAATCCGCTCGTTTTAGATTTTGAGAGAAGATATACTGTACTATAATTCTATAGTAAAAAGTAGAATTTTTCTCAGTGTAAAAAAACTCTCATTCTATAATTCCCAGAGAAAAAGAGAAAATTATTAGTGCCAAAATAGCTACAATTCCCATAACTTAGTGGTGATATGAATTTTAAAAAGTGTGTTTAAATTGTGCTCAAACACACAAAATATGATAAATGAGGTCCTACTAGAAATGAGAAGAGAACTATGGTGCTTTTATTTATTTATTTATTTATTAATAGCTCTTGAGTATAATTGCTTCACAATACTGTGTTAGTTTCTGTTGTACACCAAAATGAATCAGCCATATGCATACACATGTCCCCATATCCCCTCCCTCTTGAGCCTCCTTCCCATCCTCCCTATCCCACCCCTCTAGGTCATCGCAAAGCACAAAGCCGATCTCCCTGTGCTATGCTGCTGCTTCCCACCAGCCAACTATTTTACATTCGGTAGTGTATGTCAATGCTACTCTCATTTTGCCCCAGCTTCGCCCTCCCATCTCCTGTCATCAAGTCCATTCTCTATGTCTACATCCTTATTCCTGCCCTGCAACTAGGTTCATATTCCATATATATGCGTTAGCATACGGTATTTGTTTTTCTTTCTGACTTACTTCACTCTAAGTGATGGACTTAGAGATAACAGACTCTAAGTCCATCTACCCACCTCACTACAAATAACTCAATTTTGTTTCTTTTTATGGCTGAGTAATATTCCATTGGTGCTTTCAGATCACTGAAATGCATCACCACTTTTAGGTTCTTGATTCAAATTTATATTCTAATATTCTCTGGCCTCAAGATATTTTCAGTCACCTCCTTCTTCTATAGTTAAATACAATTATTTTAATATACATTTTTTTGTCTATTAGGTGCTACTAGAATTTTTCTAGGTGAACATTTATCTTACATACTCTATCTCAGTTAATATTCTCAGATAATCACAGTTGATTTAACTTACAAGATTTATCAAGGTCTTAAAAATACAGAGAGAGCTCTTTGCTTCATTTAGGAGCAAATCACTTCCTTACTACTATGTTTCCAAATGTGTTACTTAATGAAGTATTTAATTTCATTCTGAATCTTTAAAAATTGTTTTTCCCACAAACAACAAGCAGTTGATAAGAGAAATATGAAACAGAAACATCTGGATGTTTTAAATAAAGTAAAAGTTGATATTTGCTACAGAACTCTGAAATGAGAATTCAAAAATATTTAATATTATACAAAAATAGAAAATTACTATAGCAGGTATTTTTTTGTTGTCTTAGAGGATTATACTAAGCATTGTTTAAGAAGAGAAACTGACTTTAAATAAGGTTCTTTTAGCCATCTAAAATTGTTAGAAAGTAACAATTTTGAAAGTATTCCAGAAATGTCTTAATTTTTTTGATAAGTTGTATTATTTGCATATATAACCCATAAGGTATTTTCAAATTTTCAGTTTTTTAGCTGCCCTTTACTTTTCTTACTATTTAAAAGAAGATTAGGTTACAGTTTCACAGTCAAATTTCACTTCCTTTGTTGTTCTTCAGCATATGCTTTCTTCATTGATTCTAATAGCCCTTGGTTGTTCAATAGTAAGAGGCATCTCATATTAAATAGGCGCAGACTACCCCTATTTGATTAAATGACAAAGAAACTCTTTCCACACTTGAATCATGCTCCTCGGAGCCCCCATCTCTAGGCCCCAACCTGTCCTTGGCCAGCTTCGTCCAGTTTCATCAAGAATCCTGCTGACTCAGTTTAGCAAAGGTTCCCTCACCCTTGGTATCTGATATCCAGGATATCTGATCAAATTCTTCATCTCCCACTTTCAATATCTTAACATTCTGGACTGCCTTCAGCAAGAATCCTGTTTAGTAGATCTAACAAGAATGGCCCCAGCCTTGATGTTTCCTCTTAGTAATTTTCCATTCATTAACCTCCACTCTGCTCTTTGGTTATAAATCTCCATTTGTCTTTGTTCTATTCAGAGTTGAGTCTGATCTTTATCCCCCATTGCAGTAGTACTTCCCTCTGAAATAAAATATTCTTTACTGCCTTTAACAAGTGTTATGAAGTATTTTTTTAAACCAGGAATACCCAATATATGCCCCATAAAAGTAGTAAAAATAAAGCATTTATTTAGTCTTTAGCTACCTCAAATTATATTGCAGGAGAGCATGAATAAATAGAGAAATCAAACTGGTCAGAGGCTATCCTCATTCTCATCAGGTTGGTCTATGACTTGACCTTGAGTTTCAAAGAACTATCAGGGAGCTATGGGGCAAGGAAACCAGTACGAAATGGATAATCTAGAAAGTGCTATGAATCTTCTATGAAGAACAATTATAGAATTACTATATAATAATCAAGACTTTACTTTTTAGAGATAATACATTGAATGCATAGAAAACTAAAGCAGGTTGATTGGAGAGTCCTGAGAAAGTTAATCAGTAAAACCAGAGTATTCTACTGCCCAGAGGGATTGTTATTGGGAGACAATGAAGAGATTGTGAAATCAGGAATGGGAAGATTAATATCTGACAGGGTAAATGACTTCAGCTCTGTCAGAGAATCTACAGAGTTTAAGTTGAAATTCTTTCCTTCCTGTCAAATTTGAAGGTGGTCCATATAATGAATTCCTGTCCCACATAGCTCCAATAGCACCGCAAAAACTCAGAGCCTGTGCACAAAGAAAGAGTAGGAATAGCCACACAAAGAAAGTCCACTCCTTGGGTAACTTGGCAGCAGTTGCAGGCATGTTTTAGAAAGTACGTTAAAGTAGAATAGATCTATTTGTGATTCAGCATTGGTATGTATTTGCTTAAAATTAAAGCAGGGATAACTAGAGCTACCTGAATAAAACTGTAATATAAAATTTGAAATATGAACTTTGGAAAATTATAGAGATTCAGAATCTTCTGAAATTGATGGCCGAAAACGGAAAGAAAAATAAAGGGTCTTTCTACATCAAACCAGTATAGAAAGTATAGGACTAACAAGTGCCTCCACAAATGTAGAACTTGGTCAGTGTGGAAAGATGACATGCAAAAATCAGTACAAACACATTTTCATGTAAAACTGAGATAACAGTAGCACTTAATTTGGGGTGTTACTTTAGAAAATAATAATGATACTGAACACTTACTACATACTAGATTGTTACTCTGAGTCCTGTTAGAAGCAGATGCCGAGACTATAGTAGACATATAAGAGATTCATCAGGGTAAATGCCTATGAGGGAAAATACACAGTGCATGAGACCATAATGCAGGTCTAAATTTGTAAGGAAGAGAGGGAAGGAAGGGTGATTGGGTGGAAGTCTTAAACAGCTGTGCAGTTCTAAAAAAGTTTCACAAAGCCAATGGTGAGTCCTGAAGCCAAACCTGCATGAAACAAGAGTCCCATGTCTCTCAAGAATGCTTGGATTAGTAGCCATGTCATGCTTAGTCATTTGCTGGGAGTTCTCATGGAAAGTGTAGCTTCAGCATTTTAGTAGTCAGGAGTAACCAAGGTTAGAGACCTGAAAAGGAAATTTTCATGGCTGCCACATAGACATTGCACTAGGAAATTAATAAGCATTAGCTGCTATGATCATTTTTTAAAATTATTTTCACATTATAAATTTTTATTCTTTAAACTCTCTGTATACTGACTCAACTTTGCATATAGCATATTATAAATGAACATTTCATGTTATCAATTTGTGCAACATTCTAACAGCTGGAAGTTTGCTTTCCAGGACAGTTTGCTTTTTTGAATATCAGAAAAGGTACAAATTTTGAGTATTTTAAATGTACAGGTTTTTGAGTTGAAGAGATGCCTGAAGTTTGGGAAGGGCACCTGTCATTCGTCAGTCACAATGGCTTCCTTTTTATCAGTTGAATATCCAGGTGTACTCTTGAGAAAGGATCCTGTGTCTAACAAAAGTCTGAAAACTGTTGTTTTTATTGGTTTTTGTCCTGATTATTCTGTGAGAGTTATTAAAATTTTTTAAATGACTGCTTATTTTAGTAATAAGAATCATGAGTCATATTAACTTAATAAAAAGCAAGACAAAGATGCTGAAGGTCTTGAATCTTTAGCCTCACATTCATGAAAACAAAGCCATATCTCTGTGTTTTCAATTATGAAGGGGAAATTAATGCCCCAACAGTACTTACTCCTGCCTGATGGTCCCAGATATTACTTTAATAAGCAGTATGTGCCATTTTTTACAAGATCATTAAACTTCCAATCTCTTTTATGAGTTATGAATAGATTATATTGTAGTTCCTAAACAATGACTTCCCATTATACAACACTGGAGTTTTATAAACATATTTTCAAAATACTACTCTTCTTATTCATATTTAGCTTCTAATTTATGAACAAAGAAAGCCCAAGATTTTACATCGTCTATTTATGGGCTCTCTTTTATTTATAACTAGTGGAATTATTCCACTAATCTTTAACCCATGAATTTCTATTTTTTCTACTTGTCAAGTAACTCTCAATTCAAATGATCAACAATAAACCCCACAGTACCAACCTGAAATTATGATCTTAATGATTTTATAGATTATATTTTTCATTTCATCAGCCAGGTCACCCATGAACATGTTCAATAATTTCATGTGTCTTTGGAACATCATTCAATATTCCCCTGATCTACAGCTCAAACCCAGGCTGACACTGAACCACTAATAGTACTCTTGTGACTTTAATACTTTTCTACATTAGACTCTAAGTCTCAAGTGATTCCTACCACACACTTCCACTAAGCATGTATCATGTGGAAATAAAGCCAATGCTGAGAGAGAGAAGTAAAAACTAGCTATTGCTTTATCTATACTTGTCATTCTGTCACACTCCAGAGTATTCAGATGAAATTAAATTATGCCTGTTCATTTTGATCCTAAAGTAATAGGAATAACACGATTTCCCTGTTATAGTAGAACAATGCTATAAATCACTATGTACTACCACATAAAATTCTAAATGCATTGAATAGAACAGAAATTTATAATAGGGTTTTTCTGAATTTGAAAGAAGGCCAAAAAAGCATAGATTTCTGACTTTTATAAGTAAAGGACCTAGAGAAAGCAATCCCTGTCATCTCATTCTAAGCACATAAGTTCAACAAAATGCACTGCAAAACAACCCATAACATTAGTATTATGCATAGTTACTTTCAAAGCTTTAATAAATTAGATCTATTTCTTGTCACAAAAATACTGAAAAAGTACCATCCTTGATTCTGCAGAGATGCATACATTTCACAAGTCAGACTAGGTTATTTAAACTTAATTTTATGTATTAATTTTTCATACTTAAGCCATATTTTATATTTCTACCTATGTTTACATTTACCAAATATTTATACTACTGTTTATGTTATGTACAGCCATTCTTGAGAACTCATTTCTTATAATAAATGATAATATAAAGAATAAAATAATTCTAATCAAAATTATTTTTCATTTTTATATAATTGCTTTATCCTAAAACCAAAGCCTTGATATTCTGTTTTCCAAGGAATAAAAAATAAAGAATCTTCTTAAAACCCTTTCATAGTACGTGCCAGTAGTGGGAAAAACTTAAGAAAGAAAGAAATTGTGGTTATATAGATGGGACTACCAATTTGACTGTATCACAGAAGAAGGCATTACATACCAGTAGATACTAAAGAAATACAAAGGAATTAATATCTCTGAGCTTAGGGCTCAAAAATAAATATTTAAAGCAAGTTTCTCAGCCTCTCCACCGCTGACATGCTGGAGCTGGATAATTCTTTGTCAGTGGAGCTGTCCTGTGCACTACAGAGTATTTAGCAGTATCCCTGGCTTCTATCCACCAGATGCCAATAGACCCGCCCCACCCACTCCTTCACTCCCCTCCAAATACCCCAAATGGTGACAACAAAAAATGTCTCCAAACATTGTCAAATATCCCCTGGGGGCATAACTGCTCTCAGCTGAGAAACATGAGGTAAAGATAATAAAACAACTTATAACTTCAATGAGGAATAGTAATAATAATCACATAGCTAAATTTGATTCTTCACTATATGCTAGTCAGCCTATTGACTACTTTTATGAGTATTATTATTTATTTTTATTTATTTATTTTTTTTGCGGTACGCGGGCCTCTCACTGTTGTGGCCTCTCCCGTTGCGGAGCAAAGGCTCCGGACGCGCAGGCTCGGTGGCCATGGCTCACGGGCCCAGCCGCTCCGCGGCAGGTGGGATCTTCGCGGACTGGGGCACGAACCCATATCCCCTGCATCGGCAGGCGGACTCTCAACCACTGCGCCACCAGGGAAGCCCTATGAGTATTATTTAATTGCATTTTTGCAACAACCCTACGAGACTTCTACCATTATCCCATTCTACAGATGAGAAGCAGTCGCAGAGTTTAAATATATGCACCAAATCCCACAACCATTTGTCAAGATCAGATTCTTTCCCAGATTTTTCTAATTCCAGAGCTAGTGCTCTTAGCCATTGTACTATACTGCCCCTAATTGATCATGGGACAGTAAATTAAATGATGCCATCAACCTTAACTGCATTATTACATAACATGAAAATAGGACTTTTAAGAGTTCAAATAAACTGTGTTGTCCATTGCCTGATGCATTGGAAGAAAAGGAAATAAACTTCGTACTATACAATTAGCAGGACTTTTCAGGCTTAGGACTCCTTGCAATCGCCTCCACTTCACTTTTTGTAGCTACTCCTCATGTTTAACAGTTCTTACCTGTCCTACCTGCATGGCAGATAAGTAGAAACTTTTCTCTTGAGACTGGAACCAAGTTACTATAAGTATGATTCAAAACTATTACTACAGTTATATTTTAGGCTGACCTGTAACACTGAATATCATTTTCAAAGCTATTTATAACCACTGTAGATTTTATATACTATCCTCATCCCTGATTTCAAATGTTACATTCCTAATTTTTATTGTTACAAAATAATGAACAGTGTCCTCCTCACAAGAAAGGGTTCCAGAGAATACAATAGTTCTTTTTTTTGACCCAATTTCTTCTGCTTATCTTCTCATCCATACTCCATAAACAGATGAAATACATAAAGATACTAATAAAACTAGATTATCTTGGCAAGAGGAGATTGTTGTCAAAGCTCAGAATTGTCACATACATATGCAAATATCCTGCTACCTCTCTCCCTTACCCCCAGGTAAAAGGATAAAAGAACAAGGAAAGAATTGAATGTCACTAGTACTTAACAAGATAATTACTGATTTAGAATAAAGTTTATTTTGTTTATTTATATCTAAGCTTTACCAAGGAGGCCTACAAACATCCCAAAATTATAGAAAGGAAGAAAGAAAGCCATTAAAGCAGGAGCAAAATTTTATGCAATTGAAAAACTATTTAGGTAGATATAAAAAGACAGAAGGAAGGAGGCTAGTATAATATTGCATATAAAGAAGTCGTAATTACTTGCTAGGGTAGCATACACTCTACATGAACTCACTCTCATTCTGATTATGTTTTTGAGATCCATTTATGTTGCTTTATGTAACTCGTCCTTATTACATCTGACGTTTACATGATACACTGCATTACCGTGCTTATGTCACGTAACAGTGATATACGCTACTGTGATGATCACGTTGGCTGCCCCTAGCTCCTCACTACCACAAACAATGCTTCAATGAACATTATCAAACATACCTCCTGATAAGACCTATGTGAGAGTTTCTCTGATTTATAAGAATAGGATAGCTAGATAACATAGTAGTGGCATATTTATTTTCACCAAACTGTTTTTCTACCAGCTACTGCAATGGGGGAAAATCTATCAATTATGTAATTCACAGGATTCTTTGGATTAGTATTCTCCAAACTATATTACTTGAGTCCCCGAGATGTTAATATGTGTTTTAGAGAAAGGGTAATTAAAATAGAAAAATGTACATTGGAGACTCAAACAATGTGGGGAGTTAGGGGCACCCACCCTCCTCCCAGTTGAAAATCTGAGTATAATTTAGAGCTGGCCCTCCAAATATGTGGTTCCTCGGAATCCGTGGCTCTGCATCAGTGGATTCGACCAATCTCAGATGGTGTAGAATTGTTACTGAAAAAAATCTGGACGTAAGTGGACCTGCACAGTTCAAACTCGGTTGTTCAAGGGTCAACTGTATCTGCAAAATGTTCTCTTAACTAAAGAAGTTGCCCCACTGAAGAACTGCCCAGTGCATTTTAAAATGCTAATGTTCACTGTAAATGTTCAAGAGGCAAGAAGGTAAGCCCATTTTCCCGAATATATTTGAGCCCGAACCATAGATTTTTCAGATCTTTTTACAGACATCTTCTGACATATTAGTGATTTATGGAATACAGTTTAAAAAACATTGCATTAGACAAAAATTACTCAGAATGAAACATAATGAATCTTGATACTAACACCCAAAAGAGGTGTTCCTATAGAGTCCATGCAAAAGTACTATTTAATGTAATTATGTATATCTTCAATAATCCCCTAACAACATATTTATATATTTCACAGTTTTTTTTTTCCAATATAAATTAAGTAAACAGGACTTTATAAGAGCTAAACTATGGGTAGCTGACAAAATATAACTCAGATACATAGTTCTCTGGTAATGTGAATAATTTGGGCAAAGCATAAAGGAACAGATGAGCTGCCCATGAGCTGACTTTAGCTAATCTGTTATAAATATCATTTCTCTTAGAAAATAAGTTTTTGATAGTTACTGGGTGGCATGAAATAAATACATATATTCCTGAGTAAATAACTACATTACAGTTATTATAACTACATTACAGTTATTCCTGAGTAAATAACTACATTACAGTTATTATATACCACCAGCTAAATTTGAAGCTATAAACTAAAACAATCACATAATTTTTTTAAAGTCATAAAAATTTTTATATTTAAATTTAAATGTAAATTTTAAAGTCACTAGTTGGACAGTGATAATGTATCCCAATCAACTTAGTAAATTTGGATTTAAGAAAAACAGTTGTTCAGTTCTGAGGGCAATATAACTGGAAAGCAGAGGAAGGAAATTTTATTTTAACCCTCTGAAAAAGATACAGAAACAGAACAATGTATATTTTCCACTACTCAACCCATTAGAAAATTCAGGATTGCATTTGCATTTAAAATGTGTGTTCTTTCAGAAGTCCATGTATTAAAGAGTTTAGTTAAGCTGATAAGTGAAATTTTCTCTAATATTAATTGTCTAGACAATTTAACTTCCATTTTAGAAACACACTCTCAGAGGCAGAGAGCCAGTTCTTTGTCACAGCAGATAAAATAAGCTCACAGCCAAGAATACCAGAGCACTATTTTTGTCAGGTGCATATCAACATTTATGTTGTCACTCTGTACCAGCAGAACATTTAACAGATCTACTGCATCTACATTTCCTAATTATCTGATATCTATTTTTATATTTCCTCAATGACTCTCCCCACAAAAAGTCACAAAGTGACATAGAACGTGAAGTAAAAAATGTTTTTTAAACCAAATACATAATGTCCAGACTTCATGTTTTTTTAATAAAACCTAAAGTAATTAAACTTTCAATTTGATTTATTATAAATTTTGCTGTCTTGATTCATACCAAGCACTAAAACATATACTTAAATGAACATTTACCTAAACCCCTCCTGAAAAAATGGTACAAAACACAAACAAACATCACATGGAAACAAGTGGTCAAGTTATGCTCTGTAGAAGTTTATTTTATAGCATTTTGTATGAACCTCTGCTATTGTGCCATTACACTATCTTAACTATTGGTTTCTGGATCTATCACACAATGTATGTTGCAACTTTAAAGCATGGGAAGGACCCTATCAATTGAAATTCTCAAGACCAACGAACTTGGAAAATAATGAAATGAATCAGGGGCAGAAGGAAAGAAATAAGAGACCACAAAATAATTATTAATTTTAGGTATACCAAAGTCAATTTTTCTTTACATTAAAACAAATATTTTTCCAGGCACCTTTGTGACAACTCAGTGTTTGGTTTGATCTGCACTTCTCATTAATGAAAATATTATCGAGTGGTTTCTGATACATGAATTAGCTTGGCTTTGGAGCTGACGGAACATGAATTTGTTTGGCACAGCCTTATCTAAAAGAGTCATATCAGATAAGCCTGAGTGCTAACACTGTACGTCACAGCGCTGGGAAACATGCTTTGGCAAACTCTCCAAAAGCCTGACTCTCTTCATGGAAGTAATAACAAATTTCATGTTTTAGAAGTTTGATATGCAGATGATATATAAATACTAAAGGAAAAAGTGTACTTAGTGCTTTGCATTTAATTTATAAAAAACAAAAAAAATGTAACATATAATGTTAAGACCTACACAACTGATGATAATTATTCTGGAAGTATCCGTGTCTTCAAAGACTTCCATTGTTGTCCTCTGGTGCTTTGTTTCTGGCAAATAAATACAACTTTAATTTGATGTTTTCAAATTATTCCTAATTTTATGACTTAAAAAAATAATAGGGCATCAGGAAACACTAGTATATCCAAAATGAATTCTGAGGGAATAATAGATATCAGAGAGCTTTACAGAATGGACGCAGTGTTCTCTCATGATTACTAGCTTTCCTTTTACACCTATTTCCTTTAAGATTTCCTTTAAGATTTCCTTTAAGATTTAAGATAAACAGAAGAAAGACCTGTTAATTTATTAATTTTTAAAAAATTAAGTAATTCAGAATATGAAATTTTAATGTCTTGGAGATCATTTGGAGGAAAAAGTTTGAGAATAACTAAGATTTCATAATAAAATTTTAAAATACAGTATAAAGGGCCATCCATTCCATTCATCTAGCCTTCGGCATCCTGGTATCTAATCTCCATTCAGAATGTCCTGCTACATATTTTTGAATGGGAGGGTTTTTGTCAGTTTCCTTATAAACCAATTAAACTACAATACTTGCATCAAGAAACATTTCAGAACTTACAAATGAAATGAAATAATGATTTCACAATCAGAAAACTCTCATCCAAAAAGGTCACAGGAAAACAAAGAAATGGTGAAATCCTGTCATTAAAACTGAGCTCATACCTTGAAGTTAAACACCTGGGTGTTTCACCACCAAATTTATATCTTTATGATACTGAGAAACATGCTCAAAACAATCTCACCTATTTTGGTAAGGCACCTGCACAGAGAGCCACTTAGTCTCACATATCACTGCTGGAAAGTGTGGCCACAGTACCTCAAATCTTATCACTTTCAATGAGTTAAGGTTCTCCAAGTCATCATAGAAAAATGAGAATAATGTAAAAAACACACACTGACTTGAAGAAGACTACAAAGAAAGGGGTCAGTGTTGTTACTTACAGCTAATAAGCCATGAGAAAGACTGCATCCAAGTATCCAGAGAAGATAAACTATTGTTTTAAAACTCAAATTTTTGATACATCCTCTCATTCTAACAAACAAAGAGTATCTGTTACAAAATGTGAATAAATTGTTCCTAAAAGTAAAAATGTGAAAATAGAAGAAAGTAAACCTAAAACTCAGCAGATAGGCTTGGTTGGAAATAGTTCAAAGCCTAGGGTCGTGTACTGCATGAGCCCATGGGAATAGTATGAGTCTGTGTTTTTCTTTAGTGCTCAGTTTGCTCTGTGTAACCAAACTGAGTTAAGTGCTCAGTTTGGTCACACGATATTAAGTTTTTGCCTTCCCAGAGCAAAGCCTGCTTTCAAAAACTGATTCAAGATCTGCTCATACTAACACTAATGATGATAATGAAGCTTCCATAATGGTAATCCAAGACTCAGGCAAAGGATTAGAGACTATAACTTGAATATTTAGAAAAGTTTTTAGCCAAAACACTGCTAAATTCACATTAGAAGAACAAGAGAGTCTATAAATAAGGCCAGCTGTATGGTGATCCTATTTACGTACCTATGCTTTCACAATGTATGATTGCCCAGAATTTATTAGAAGATGACATAATGAGTTTCAAAGGTAGTGACATAAGTATCATGAGGTGATATATCATGAGATGTCTTCAGAGGATGGGGACACTGATTTGAAATGTTTATAATAGAAAAATTAGGTTAATTATTCTCCATAAGTCTTAGACCTGTGCTGTCCAATAGCCACTAGTCACATGTGGCTGTTTAAATCTGGATTTGTTCATTAAAATGAAATAAATTTAGGGCTTCCCTGGTGGCACAGTGCTTGAGAGTCCGCCTGCCGATGCAGGAGACGCGGGTTCGTGCCCCGTTTCGGGAAGATCCCACGTGCCGCGGAGCGGCTGGGCCCATGAGCCATGGCCGCTGGGCCTGTGCGTCCAGAGCCTGTGCTCCGCAAATGGGAGAGGCCACAACAGTGAGAGGCCCGCATAACGCAAGAAAAAAAAAAAAAAAAATGAAATAAATTTAAAAATTCAGTTGCCCAATCACATTTGCCACACTTCAGTAGTTCATCAGCCCCACGTGACTAGTAGTTACCATATCAGACAGTACAGATACTGAACATTTCCACATGGCTGAAAGTGTTCTAGAGTGTACACAATGTGTAACAGGAATACCTGTGACTAAGAGTAACAGAAAACTTGACTAACAAAGATTCAAACTAGAGTTCATTTTTAATAGAAAGAAGTCCAGGGGTAAGTACTTGTGGATATTAGTTTGGGTGCTAAATAATTACAAAAAGAAAGCAGACTCTTTTGTATTTCTCTTCTACCACCCTTGTAGGTTTTGTAGGTTGTGAGTTTCTCCCTTACACTTTTTACCTCATGGATGCAGAATGCCTGCTGCAGATCCCGACATCTTCCAACATTCAAAACAGGAAGAAGTATATAAAAGGGAGTAGAGGCTGCAGCTATTCCTTAGTCACAGAAATACTTTACAAGAAATCCCCTGTAGACTTCCATTTATATCTCCTTAGCAAAAACTATGCCATATGGCTACCTTTACTATGATAGGAAGTCATCCCAAGAAGACTGGGAGAACAACCCCAGAAAAATCAGCATTCTGTAAGTAAGAAAAAAGGGGAAAATAAATTTTAAAAGACAAGTATAGTGCTTATCACAGATTTTCTTAAGATCTGTACCTAAGAAATAATGAAAAGAGGAAAAAAATGAAGAGAAGTAAATATATATTTTCCCTCTCTGAGAAAACAAATGTTTTAAAGAGGGAAAACCAATGCTGAAAAATTAACCTCTTTATATTATTTGGCCATGTGAGGAAGAAGTTTTTAAATCCATACAAAAAATTTTAAAGTTATTAGGGTAAATGCATTCCAACAAAAAGTGCTGAAATTTAATCAAAGGAGATTAATACTCCTAATATGCTCTTATTTCTGTGGTTAATCTTTTGTGATATATTCCTCATGTAGTATTCTTTAATATAGAAATGAATTTTCCTACATGCCAACATGACCATTTCTTTAAGCATTTGGGCTAAGACCTTTGTCAAAACTATTCTTGTCCAAATAGAGCGAAAAGTCTCAGCATTTACTAAGGAATAAGTATTGTAAGGAAATAGGAAATAAATAAGATTAATTGTAAGGAAATAGGAAAACCGTTTGCTTTTCTAGCCTAAAGAGGAACAGCATGGCCAATAGATATTGTAGAAAGTTCCGCATGAAAATTTATTACAAAAATGTATCAAAAGAGATACCAAATATTTCAAAAAGCAGTAAAATTAGTAAGCTAAAATTGTATTCCCTTCAAATCATCTATTTCCCCTGGTAATATTAGAACATTTTGAAGAGACTGGTTCAAATATGTCATGTGAATTCTATGGTCAGTAAAACACAAAAATTTATCTGTTTATCTGCATAAACAGTTGCCACCACGTGCAATAAGACTGAATTTTAAAATCTGCATTTATTGTGTGCTAATTAAGACAAATGATTCTAATTTGAAATAAAAAGCAAGGAAGGCAAAAATAGAAAATGCTTTGGATGTATATCTTTAGGGTGGCAGTAGATGCCAAGTGGAAAGAGAAGGCATTACTAGTTAGTGGGTTGAATTGTGTCCCCTAAAAATTCTCCTGTTGAAGCCCTATCTCCCAGTACCTCAGATATAATTGTATTTGGAGACAGGGCTTTTAAAGAAGCGATTAAGTTAAAGTGAGGCAATTAGGGTGGGGCTCTAATCTACTAGGACTGGCATTCTTATAGGAAGAGGAAATGTGATCACATAAAGAGACACCAGGGATGCATGGGAACGGAGGAAAGACCATGTGAGAACAAAGAAGATGGCCATCTGCAAGCCAAGGAGAGAGGCCTCAGAGGAAACCAACCCTGCTCACATCTTCATCCTGTACTTCTCACCTCCAGAACAGAGAATAAACGTCTGGTGTTTAAACCACTCAATCAGTGATATTTTGTTATGGCAGCCCTAAGGAACTAACACAGTGGGAATGACTGAATGTAGATCGAATTTCTCAGATGTTTCAAATAATATGTTCTACATGGGGTGGTGGGGGAGGAGGGGGGAGGACTCTTTTCTTTTTTTTTCAACATGTAATACAAAACTTGGGTTAATTATTCCTCAAAGTTTTTGGATCAGTGCTGACTAAAATTTAGCCACTTAGCCACATGTAGCTATATAAGTTTAGATTAATTAAAATTAAATAAAATTAAAAATTTAGTTCCTCAGCCATGCTAGTCTCATTTCAGTTGTTTAACAGCCACAATAGCTATTACAAGGAAATGTTCATTTGTGCAATAACTAGGCATATAATCAGAGCATGTATGAATGAACATCTTGGCTACTATGGATTATACCACCAGAGATAATCATGTTCCCAAAATCATACACTTGCAAATGACCCTCACATAAATGAATTAGCATGGTATCATCTTCCAAAGAAAGTACTTACAAGATAATAATAATGGGAGAGGAACCAAGATGGCAGAGTACAAGGATGTGCTCTCACTCCCTCTTGCGAGAACACAACTAGCTGCTGTGGAAAAAGAAAAAAGATAGAACCCCAGAAAAATAACTAAATGAACTGGAGATAGGCAACCTTCCAGAAAAAGAATTCAGAATAATGATAGTGAAGATGATCCAGGACCTCGGAAAAACAATGGAGGCAAAGATCGAGAAGATGCAAGAAATGTTTAACAAAGACCTAGAAGAATTAAAGAACAAACAAACAGAGATGGACAATACAATAACTGAAATGAAAACGAAACTAGAAGGAATCAATAACAGAATAACTGAGGCAGAAGAACAGATAAGTGACCTGGAACACAGAATGCTGGAATTCACTGTTGCAGAACAGAATAAAGAAAAACGAATGAAAAGAAATGAAGACAGCCTAAGAGACCTCTAGGACAACATTAAATGCAACAACATTTGCTTTATAGGGGGTCCCAGAAGGAGAAGAGAGAGAGAAAGAACCAGAGAAAATATTTGAAGAGATTATAGTCGAAAACTTCCCTAATATGGGAAAGGAATAGCCACCCAAGCCCAGGAAGCAAAGCAACTCCCATACGGGATAAACCCAAGGAGAAACATGCCAAGACACATAGTAATCAAATTGAGAAAAATCAAAGAAAAATTATTGAAAGCAGCAAGGGAAAAAAAACAAATAACATACAAGGGAACTCCCATAAAGTTACCAGCTGATTTCTCAGCACAAACTCTACAAGCCAGAAGGGAGTGACATGATATACTTAAAGTGATGAAAAGGAAGAACCTACAACCAAGATCACTCTACCCAGCAAGGATCTCATTCAGACTCGATGGAGAAATCAAAAGCTTTACAGACAAGCAAAAGCTAAGAGAATTCAGCACCACCAAACCACCTCTACAACAAATGCTAAAGGAACTTCTCTAAGTGGGAAACACAAGAGAAGAAAAGGACCTACAAAAACAAACCCCAAACAATTAAGAAAACGGTCATAGGAACACACATGTCGATAATTACCTTAAACGTGAATGGATTAAATGCTCCAACCAAAAGACACAGGCTTGCTGAATGGATACAAAAACAAGACCCATATATGTGCTGTCTACAGGAGACCCACTTCAGACCTAGGGACGCATAAAGACTGAAAGTGCGAGGATGGAAAAAGATATTCCATGCAAATGGAAATCAGAAAAAAGCTGGAGTAGCTATACTCATATCAGATAAAATAGACTTTAAAATAAAGAATGCTACAAGAGACAAGGAAGAACACTACATAATGATCAAGGGATCAATCCAAGAAGAAGATATAACAATTATAAATATATATGCACCAACATAGGAGCACCTCAATACATAAGGCAGCTGCTAACAGCTATAAAAGGGGAAATCGACAGTAACATAATAATAGTGGGGGACGTTAACACCTCACTTACACCAATGGACAGATCATCCAAAATGAAAATAAATAAGGAAACAGAAGCTTTAAAAGACACAACAGACCAGATAGATTTAACTGATACTTATAGGACATTCCATCCAAAAACAGAAGATTACACTTCTCAAGTGCGCACGGAACATTCTCCAGGATAGATCACATCTTGGGTCACAAATCAAGCCTCAGCAAATTTAAGAAAATTGAAATCATATCAAGCATCTTTTCTGACCACAATGTTATGAGATTAGAAATGAATTACAGGGGCTTCCCTGGTGGTGCAGTGGTTGAGAGTCCGCCTGCTGATGAAGGGGACACAGGTTCATGCCTGATTCCGGGAAGATCCCACATGCCGTGGAGTGGCTGGGCCCATGAGCCATGGCCACTGAGCCTGCGCGTCCAGAGCCTGTGCTCCGCAATGGGAGAAGCCACAACAGTGAGAGGCCCGCGTAAAAAAAATAAAAGAAATGAATTACAGGGAAAAAAACGTAAAAAACACAAACACATGGAGGCTAAACAATACATTACTAAACCAAGAGATCACTGAAGAAATCAAAGAGGAAACCAAAAAATACCTAGAGACAAATGACAATGAAAACACGATGATCCAAAACCCATGGGATGCAGCAAAATCAGTTCTAAGAGGGAAGTTTATAGCTATACAAGCCTACGTCAAGAAACAAGAAAAATCTCAAGTAAACAATCTAACCTTACACCTAAAGGAACTAGAGAAAGAAGAAGAAACAAAACCCTAAGTTAGCAAAAGGAAAGAAATCATAAAGATCAGAGCAGAAATAAATGAAATAGAAACAAAGAAATCAATAGCAAAGATCAATAAAATTAAAAGCTGGTTCTTTAAGAAAATAAACAAAATTGATAAACCATTAGCCAGACTCATCAAGAAAAAGAGGGAGAGGACTCAAATCAATAAAATTAGAAATGAAAAAGGAGAAGGTACAACAGACACCGCAGACATAGAAAGCATCCTAAGAGACTGTTACAAGCAACTCTATGCCAATAAAATGGACAACCTGGAAGAAAAGGACAAATTCTTAGAAAGGTATAACCTTCCAAGACTGAACCAGGAAGAAACAGAAAATAAGAACAGAACAATCACAAGTAATGAAATTGAAACTGTGATTAAAAATCTTCCAACAAACAAAAGTCCAGGACCAGATGGCTTCACAGGTGAATTCTATCAAACATTTAGAGAAGAGCTAACACCCATCCTTCTCAAACTCTTCCAAAAAATTGGGGAGGAACACTCCCAAACTCATTCTATGAGGCCACCATCACCCTGATACCAAAACCAGACAAAGACACTACAAAAAAAAGAAAATTATAGACCAATATCACTGATGAATATAGATGCAAAAATCCTCAACAAAATACTAGCAAACAGAATCCAACAACACATTAAAAGGATCATACACCATGATCAACTGGGATTTATCCCCGGGATGCAAGGATTCTTCAATATACGCAAATCAATGTGATACACCATATTAACAAATTGAAGAATAAAAACCATATGATCATCTCAATAGATGCAGAAAAAGCTTTTGACAAAATTCAACATCCATTTATGAAAAAAGCTCTCCAGAACGTGGGCATAGAGGGAACCTACCTCAACATCATAAAGGCCATATATGACAAACCCACAGCAAACAACATTCTCAATGGTGAAAAACTGAAAGCATTTCCTCTAAGATCAGGAATGAGACAAGGATGTCCACTCTCACCATTATTATTCAACATAGTTTTGGAAGTCCTAGCCATGGCAATCAGAGAAGAAAAAGAAATAAAAGGAAAACAAATTGGAAAAGAAGAATTAAAACTGTCACTGTTTGCAGATGACATGATACTATACATAGAGAATCCTAAAAATGCCACCAGAAAACTACTAGAGCTAATCAATGAATGTGGTAATGTTGCAGGATACAAAATTAATGCACAGAAATCTCTTGCATTCCTATACATTAATGATGAAAAATCTGAAAGAGAAATTATGGAAACACTCCCATTTACCATTGCAACAAAAAGAATAAAATACCTAGGAATAAACCTACCTAGGGAACAAAAGACCTGTATGCAGAAAACTATAAGACACTGATGAAAGGAATTAAATATGATAACAATAGATGGTGAGATACACCATGTTCGTGGATTGGAATAATCAATATTGTGAAAATGACTATACTCCCCAAAGCAATCTACAGATTCAATGCAATACCTATCAAATTACCAATGGTATATTTTATGGAAGTAGAACAAATCATCTCAAAATTTGTGTGGAGACACAGAAGACCCCGAATAGCCAAAGCAGTCTTGAGGGAAAAAAATGGAGCTGGAGGAATCACACTCCCTGACTTCAGACTATACTACAAAGCTACAGTAATCAAGACAATATGGTACTGGCACAAAAACAGAAACATAGACCAATGGAACAAGATAGAAAGCCCAGAGATAAACCCATGCACCTATGGTCAACTAATCTATGACAAAGGAGGCAAAGATATACAATGGAGAAAAGACAGTCTCTTCAATAAGTGGTGCTGGGAAAACTGGACAGCTACATGTAAAAGAATGAAATTAGAACACTCCTTATCTCCATACACAAAAATAAACTCAAAATGGATTCGAGACCTAAATGTAAGACCAGACACTATGAAACTCTTAGAGGAAAACATAGGAAGAACACTCTTTGACATAAATCACAGCAAGATCATTTTTGATCCACCTCCTAGAGTAATGGAAATAAAAATAAAAATAAACAAATGGGATTTAATGAAACTTTAAAGCTTTTGCACAGCAAAGGAAACCATAAACAAGACGAAAAGACAACCCTCAGAATGGGAGAAAATATTTGCAAACGACGCAACTGACAAAGGATTAATCTCTAAAATATATAAACAGCTCATGCAGTTCAATATTAAAGAAACAAACAACCCAATCCAAAAACGGGCAGAAGACATAAATAGACATTTCTCCAAAGAAGACATACAGATGGCCAAGGAGCATATGAAAAGCTGCTCAACATCACTAATTATTAGAGAATTGCAAATCAAGACTACAATGAGGTATCACCTCAAACCAGTTAGAATGAGCATCATCAGAAAATCTACAAACAACAAATGCTGGAGAGGGTGGGGAGAAAATGGAACCCTCTTACACTGTTGGTGGGAATGTAAATTGATACAGCCACTATGGAGAATTGTATGAAGGTTCCTTAAAAAACTAAAAGTAGAATTACCAGATGATCCAGCAATCCCACTACTGGGCATATACCCTGAGAAAACCATAATTCAAAAAGACACATGCACCCCAATGTTCATTGCAGCACTATTTACAACAGCCAGGTCATGGAAGCAACTTAAATGCCCATCGACAGACGAATGGATAAAGGAGATGTGGTACATATATACAATGGAATATTACTCAGCCATAAAAAGGAACGAAATTGAGTCATATGTTGAGACGTGGATGGATCTAGAGACTGTCATACAGAGTGAACTAAGTCAGAAAGAGAAAAACAAATATTGTATATTAATGCACGTATGTAGAACCTAGAAAAATGGTACAGGTGAACCAGTTTGCAGGGCAGAAACTGAGACACAGATGTAAAGAACAAACGTATAGACACCAAGGGGGGAAAGACACAGGGGTGTAGGGGTGTGGGGGTGTGGGTGTTATGAATTGGGCAATTGGTATTGACATGTGTACACTGATGTGTATAAAATTAATGACTAATAAAAACCTGCAGTATAAAAAAACAAACAAAGAAACAAAACAACTATACTAAACTTTCTTTGGGTTATTTGTATGGAAATATGTTAATATAAAAGTTTCAGACATTACATGAAATTTCTAAAAATCTTATATGTTCTGGTATAATGTTATAAGTCATAATTCTAGTTATTACTTTAAAATATATATCTCAGAAATAACTAAATTTCCTTTTCAGTTGCGTTATTATGAACTTTCATCAAACCTTTAACCATTGTCATTTTTAAGTCTTTTGTCATTTACAGACAGTTCTGGGTGTACTCTGATGCTTTCGCAAAAATGTTCCTATAAAAGGGTTTCATCTTCAAGGAATTTATGGAAAAGACTGACAAGTACAGGTTTCTGGTAACTGACTATACTGCTGAACAGAATGAATAAGCATTTTCAGAACTCTAATGGAAAACTGATGAATTCATAAAAGTGCTAACAAAAATCAAGATAAAAAATATTAATTACACGGGACTGAGTGAACTGATGAGGATGATTATAATTTTTGTGGCTTCCTGTTTGAATAAATAATAATAATAATAGTAATGATGATGATGAATGTACCATATATAAAAACAGAAGTCAAGATAAAAATCTTGACATATAGACTAGAGATTCTTCTTTGGGGAAAAAAACTAATAATTTATTAGGAGATAATTTTCAAGCTAGGTTGTTAGTTGAAATACCAAGTTAAAAATTCTTAATTAAAGAAAAGTTTGTTACTCATTTAGATGCATTAATGGAAACAGATAAACATATATGTGTAATACCTTAAAATACGATGAATTTAATAAAATAAATTGAAATTTACTTGTATAATAGTACCATATTTTTGTGCAGCAAATCAAATTACTCTAAACCATGAAATGTAAGCAAAAATACACTTCACTAATAAAATGCTTATTAACAAATCCATAGACATGTAGCATGCATATATGCTTGTATTTCGTTGTAATTTCTGTGGGTTTTTTTGTTTTTGTTTTTGTTTTTGTTTTTTTTGCAGTATGCAGGCCTCTCACTGCTGTGGCCTCTCCCGTTGTGGAGCACAGGCTCTGGACACACAGGCTCAGCAGCCACAGCTCACGGGCCCAGCTGCTCTGCGGCATGTGGGATCTTCCCAGACTGGGGCAGGAACCCGTGTCCCCTGCATCGGCAGGCAGACTCTCAACCACTGCTCCACCAGGGAAGTCCCATTGTAATTTCTGATACATAATGAATTTCTTGGGAGAGGTACTAAATCTTTGATTTTTTTAGTCATTCTTTGGAAGTGCAATGTAACAATGTAACCAAACCTAGATATTTCAAAGTCATTATTAATTTAGTAAACCTAATCTAAACGGAGATTTATTAGTATTTTTGTTACCAGGAAGGAGTGAGTCTGAGATGGCTATACGTATGAAGTTATTTACCCCTAAAAGGTCCATTTTATATTTATTTCAGGATGGACATGAACTATTCCCTACCAGTTTTGAAACACTTTGCAATATCTTAAAGTAATGTGGAAGCTGTGTATATCAATAAATTTCCTACTTAAATAACATAGAAAGTAATTTTTTTTATTTAGCTCTCTTGTGATCACCCACATTGGGTGAGACATAAAATGAGTGTCTTCTAAAATTTGTCATTTGCTAACTTGATTTGAATTAGTGAAAACTGGTAGTGTTCTGCTTATTAGTTTCCAATGCGTAACTTGTGTCTATTCAATAAACTTGAGCATACGGTGCCCCCCCCCCAAAAAAAATCCTTTCACTATGGTGAGTTGCCTGGCACACTGGAAACTTCCATATTGCCACTTCACAAATCTAATTTAATGTTGTTCTGTGTCAAATGCAAAATTCTTGGGGGATAACTATTTTATCAGCTTTGAATTATCTAGGAATGAATGTATGACCCTAAACTTTAGACCCAGGGTCCACTAAAGATAATAAAATATTGATACAAATTATTAAAGATTATTTTCTAGACAGATACAATCTATACCAGATATTTTGTTGTTATTATTTCCCTCTGTACCTTTAAAAAGTTTCTACTCTAAAAATCTATATAGTGTCTCTGAACCTGCTCATTAAAACATAGTTCTAATAGATGTTTTAAAAAGAGGGAAAGAAATCCACACTTAAGTATACTTAGTAGGGCTTCCCTGGTGGCGCAGTGGTTGGGAATCTGCCTGCCAATGCAGGGGATATGGGTTTGAACCCCGGTCCTGGAGGATCCCACGTACCATGGAGAGACTGGGCCCGTGCGCCACAACTACTGAATCCTGCGTGCCTAGAGCCTGTGCTCCCCAACAGGAGAGGCCACCGCGATGAGAAGCCCATGCACCGCAGCAGGGAATGACCCCCGCTCGCTGCAACTAGAGAGGGTCTGCGCACAGCAAGGGAGACCCAATGGAGCCAAAAATAAATAAATAAAATTTTAAAATATATAATATATATATATTTAGTAAAGCAGTATGTAAAAGGGTATGGCGGTGGGGGGCAGAAATCTTGAAATATCATGCTGAAGAGTTAAGTAAGACCCAAATCATAAGACCTCTGGGATAGATTCAATAAATGTTCCCCATTATAACAGGACCATGAGACTAAGTCTGACCAATGGAATATGAGAGGAAATATTTGTTGTAATTTCTGGGCCAATGCAGTTTGGAACCAATGTACCTCTTTCACTATTGTCTTTTCCTTATATGGTGATTTGGGAAGCCATGTGTGCTAGATAGTGTAATCACAGGTTAGGGAAGAGTAGTCAACCTATACTGACCCTTTCCATGTGAGAGAAAGAGGCCTGCACTTGGTTAAGCTTTGTTACTTTTCAGAATATATCCATCACTGTAGGATTTATCTACTGCCTGGCTTATCTGACCAATGAAGGCTTGTTATTTATTTATTTTTATTCTAGAAAGATATTTGTGATTAGTCTTTTTTCCACATGCAGTTGACTAAACAAAAGCATTTAATTATTGTATAAATGACTTTTAAAGCATTTGTCCTTAAGCAGCTTCACACAGGTAAATGTCTACATTTAGGAGCAATTTTAAATCTAGGTCATGTGACAGTTTTGAATAGTTGAAGAGCCAAGAGATGCCTGAGGTGCTTTGCAATTTGAGTAAGTCCTAAGTAAAGGAGACCAGAGCCTGAGCATGAGGATGCCACAGGAGAAAATAGTATATGGAAGTTTCCAAATCAGATTCAAGGAGTTCTACCAATTGATACAGTAAAGAAAAAAAGAAAAAAGGTTATGAAGAACCTAGGGGCAGGACAGGAATAAGGACGCAGACATAGAGAACGGACTTGAGGACATGGGGAGGGGGAAGGGTAAGCTGGGACGAAGTGAGAGTGGCATGGCTTATATACACTACCAAATGTAAAATAGATAGCTAGTGGGAAGCAGCTGCATAGCACAGGGAGATCAGTTCAATGCTCTGTGATCAGCTAGAGGGGTGGGATAGGGAGGGTGGGAGGGAAACGCGAGAGGGAGGAGATATGGGGATATATATATATATCTATATATATATATATATAGCTGATTCACTTTGTTATAAAGCAGAAACTAACACACCATTGTAAAGCAATTATACTCCAATAAAGATGTTAAAAAAAATGAAATACATTTACATCTAACACAAAGATGTACACATAAAGTCCACATTGACACACACACATATGTACACACAAACATAACAACTTATATATATGCACTGGAAAACAACTTGGGTATTCCTGGGAGTCTCATTTATACACCAACATTTTCACAAAAGGGAAAGCTTTTTACCTTTAAATCTACCTTCCAGATCTGTTTACAGATAGAGAATATGGTGGGTATTTGTTCCTGAAAACTAGCACTGCCATTATAGGGGTGTTTCTCGGGTCAAGAGATTCTTTCATGGGACTTTCATTTGCAGAAAGAGAAGCAAGGGAAGGTAACTTAAAAAAGTAAGTAGGTATAAATCACTTAATATTTCCAAGTGGCTTTTACCAACTGCAGTTCGACTTGAGAACACTAGTATATCTGCTGATTTTCCTTTCTTTTCTCTTCTGTTTTTTCTTTTCATTTGTTTTTATCAGGAAGTCCTTATTAACCATATATTGAATGCAAAGACTTGTGCTAGGCTTAAGAGTGTTCTAATGTCGAATAAGGCAGAAATCCCTGTCCTCAGGGAACAGGCAAATAGGGAAAATAAGACTTTGATAATTAATTTAAATTGTGTATCTTTATATCATTATCTATTAAAATTATCTTGAATAATTTTACAGTAAAAAGTGACTAGTCAGTATTTAAATAATACAAGCTATATTTTCAAGTTCAATCATTAATGGCATCCTTACTTCATAAATTACATTGCATTTGACTCCGTGTGTATCATTTTACTATATGTCTGCTCAGGTGTTCTTGTTACAAATTTTATGGACAAGACTACATCTTCGATAAAATTCTGAATAATAATAACAGCTTATTTTATGTGTCTTAGGATTCTGTATTACAGGATCACAGCAAAACTATCAACATTAAATAAACTTTATAATGGCCTTCTCCATGGTTAATACAAAAATGGTCTGTACCAAAATATGAAGTTTGCTCACTTTGGAAGCAAAAAGGGCCCCAATCTACAAACCAATTGAAGTCCTTAGATAGCCATTGAAGATTGAGTAGCATTTGCTCAGCTTTAGCTTAACAGTAAAGCAAAAATCCAAGAGAGATAAGAAATCACCATGCTACAGCTTTAGAGCATAGCAATGCTGCTGGTTATTCTCATAACTGTGAGTCCATTTTTCTCAGCTTCTCAATAAAAGACATGTTAAAATCTTGTCTATCATTGTAATATACTCATAACCAGCTAGTCATCTTGTCAGGATGGAGTTTATTACAGGATTTAAATAAATCCTAGCTTTTAAAGGGTATATGTTACATTAATTATGATGGGGTTAGAGATAGTGCAAGAAATCAAAATTTTATATTAATAAGCATGGTGAAAACACTGCCAACCTACGCGTCATCTCTTCCCACCTTTTTTAAGAAAGTTAACCATGTCAACTATGAAAGGGAAATTTGTAATGTGCAGCTTAGTCCCACTGGGGTAAAGGGAAAAGCACCAAATAAAATTAAATGAATTCCCCTTTGTGTACAGTAACATGTTTCAAATAAACTCCCAGAGGTAAAAGTTATTGTTTATCGTTACAACTATAGTCAACTTTGAACATAAAGCAATTTGAACTTTTCTATAAAAAGCTGATTCTGTTAACAAGTCCAGTACCTTTAAATAATATTTATTAGTCTAAACTGCTTATTGCAAACTATTTCAGCCAGTACTTGAAGGGGGCAGGTAACCATTTTGCTGTCTGATCCTCACACAACTACACAAATTACACATATATTTTCACAAAGAAGCAAGACATCATTAATCAAGTTATACACACTGCCATCAGCCATGGGCATGGCCAGTTGGTCTGTCCCAGACATCCCACCCTAAACTCTGTTTTTGTTCACTTGAGTTTACAGAGAATAAAGTTTTGTAAAATCTTAAGGCTGTACTGATGGTACAATTTGTTTCTTACAGCTACTTCCCCTCCCAATAGCAAAGTTATTTTTTAAAGTAATCATCAAAAATAGCCTTCAGGGCTTCCCTGGTGGCGCAGTGGTTGAGAGTCCGCCTGCCAATGCAGGGGACATGAGTTCGTGCCCCGGTCCGGGAAGATCCCACATGCCGCGGAGCGGCTGGGCCCGTGAGCCATGGCCTCTGAGCCTGTGTGTCCGGAGCCTGTGCTCCGCAGCAGGAGAGGCCCGCCTACTGCAAAAAAAAAAACAGACTTCAAAAAAATAAAAACACGCCCTTCACAATTTATCACATAATATTTAAGTGTCTGAAAGAAAAGTTTTACTTTTGCGATTTTCCATGCATGTCTATAAGTTAATACATTTTAACAACCTCTTTTTACAACTGTCTATATATGTTCTCTACTTAAATCATAATCTCATAGCATTTTTGTTTTGCAGATGAACAAACAGACTCACTTATGAACCATCCTTTGTTCGATAAAATGATCTAACCAACTTTTATCTTTGTAGCATGAGTGGTCATTGAACATTACCCATAATATTATTTTCTATGTGAAAATACAATGAAAATGTACTGATCGTGTTGTCTTTGTAATTTATTCATAGAAACACCTTATTGATTAATATGTGATGTTACATTCTCGATCTTATGAATCAAACATGAATATTTTGTTCTAAATTCTATCATTTAAAGGACTTTGGTGGCCTAAGAAAAATTAATTTTAAACGTGATAATTTAAATAATAATATATGTAAAATAAATATTACATAAATTTGATACATAATAGACTATATCAGTGCCTTACCCTTCAAAAATTATATGGAGATGTTTGGTATTCCAGAAGATAATTCATCTCTTGGCTTTTGCTTTTCCTCCCATTTTCCCTTTGTTTATAACACAGATCCTTGCTAATATTATTTCACTCAGAACAAAGAATTTTAAAATAAAAAAGGATTCATTTTCTTTTAGTATTATATGGTTACCTCCTTACTATGATAAACCATAAAGTTTCTCTTGATGATATTCTGTTACTATTAATATAAATTGGTAAGACCAATTTACCAAACAAAGGAGTGTGTTTATCCATCTGTCCACCTGTGAAGCAGAAATGCTATGAGAATATGGCTTTAAAAATAATTACAGGGGCTTCCCTGGTGGTGCAGTGGTTGAGAGTGCGCCTGCCGATGCAGGGTACACGGGTTTGTGCCCTGGTCTGGGAAGATCCCACATGCTGCGGAGCGGCTGGGCCCGTGAGCCATGGCTGCTGAGCCTGCACGTCTGGAGCCTGTGCTCCGCAACGGGAGAGGCCACAACAGTGAGAGGCCCACGTACCACAAAAAAAAAAAAAATTAGAGACCATGTATAAGAAGTTTCAAAAAGTTATAAAGCATATTAACTATAATATATATCTATAATATACTACAGATAAACTGTGGAAAGTAGGCAAAAGGTAAATTAATAGAAATTTACAGTAAATCTTTTAGAATTTTGTTTCATCAAGCTTTGTATCTTGGAAATACTTCACCTTTTCTTTTTTTCATTTTCATTTCATGTAAATGTACACTTGCCCACAGTAAAGCCCAGAAACCGAAAATGGTTTCATAAATATATCCGACATTTTCCTTTTACCAGCTTCCTTACAATTGTTTAACTCTGGGTAGTACAGAAATCTAGCTTTCTGTGAAAAGTACAGTGTTCTGCCCCGCACTGTGTGGGAGACTTGAAATTGTTCAGACATAGGGTCACTTGGTTACTACCTTACATTGTAAGAATATAGTAGGTAAGGGTAGTGGCAGGGACAAAGTATCCTTTGTGAGGGTCTAGATAATGGACAAACAATGATGGATTTCATGGTGATGGATTCATTTGATTTCCACTGGCCTCATCCAGAACCCCCATTAGATTACTCTTGAACAAAGTGTATTCATTCCTTTCCTATTTGTCAAAGTACATTTTCTAGGCCAAATCCTGCTTTTGAGGTCATTTCTAAATGGCTTCCTATAGATATTTTCAAGTTTCTCAAACAAATTTGTTTGACAGTAATAGAATTCAGACATAACAACTATTATTTATATTTCCATTTCTTAAAGAGTGGAGTCCTATCTTCCCACATATGAATACATTAAAAAAACAAAGAACTCTTAATCTTTCCAACAGAGGCATTCATAAAATGTTTAAGTGACCTGTCCTATTCATGTTACCTTATTATTTTTAACTACTTCATATGCTTAAATATTTTACCATAATATTATTTATTTCCCTACATATTCTACACTTGGTAATTAGCAAAAAGTATTTATTTTTAAATAATATAGTCAATCCTTAGCTTGATCCTGTTTGATAATATTCTGATTTACCTCCTAAAGTATGGACAAGTACATTTGTATAGCAGACAAGCAGTTTGCTTGAAAAATGTTGTTCAAAAAGTGTAGGATTAAGGACTTCCCTGGTGGAGCAGTGGTTAAGAATCTGCCTGCCGATGCAGGGGACACGGGCTCGATCCCTCGTCTGGGAAGATCCCATATGCCGCAGGGCAACTAAGCCCATGTGCTACAACTACTGAGCCTGCACTCTAGAGCCCGTGAGCCACAACTACTGAGTCCACGCACCACAACTACTGAAGCCCGTGTGCTTAGAGCCTGTGCTCCGCAACAAGAGAAGCCACCGCGATGAGAAGTCCATGCACTGCAATGAAGAGTAGACCCCGCTAGCCGCAACTAGAGAAAGCCCACACACAGCAACAAAGACCCAATGCAGCCAAAATAAATAAAATAAATTTATTTTTAAAAAGTATCGGATTATAAATGTTTATATGAGAACGAATTCTTATTCCTTGGTTATATCACTTATGTGGCACCTTAGCTAATTGTAATCTAGGTTTTCAGTTTGAATCTCTTGATCAAGATTAGATTTTTCAATTAAAAATAGAACAACCATATGACCCAGCAATCCCACTACTGGGCATATACCCTGAGAAAACCATCATTCAAAAAGAGTCATGTACCACAATGTTCATTGCAACTCTGTTTACAATAGCCAGGGCATGGAAGCAACCTAAGTGTCCATCGACAGATGAATGCATAAAGAAGATGTGGCACATATATACAATGGAATATTACTCAACCATAAAAAGACACAAAATTGGATTATGTTTAGTGAGGTGGATGGACCTAGAGACTGTCATACAGAGTGAAGTAAGTCAGAAAGAGAAAAACAAATACTGTATGCTAACACATATATATGGAATCTAAAAAAAAAAAAAAAAAGGTTCTGAAGAACCTAGGAACAGGACAGGAATAAAGATGTAGATGTAGAGAATGGACTTGAGGACACAGGGAGTGGGAAGGGTAAACTGTGACAAAGTGAGAGAGTTGCATGGACATATATACACTACCAAATGTAAAATAGGTAGCTAGTGAGAAGCAGCCGCACAGCACAGGGAGATCAGCTCAGTGCTTTGTGTCCACCTAGAGGGGTGGGATAGGGAGGGTGGGAGGGAGATGCAAGAGGGAGGAGATATGGGGATATATGTATATGTATAGCTGATTCACTTTGTTAGAAAGCAGAAACTAACACACCATTGTAAAGCAATTATACTTCAATAAAGATGTTAAAAAAAAAGATTAGATTTTTCATTATTAGAATTCTTTGTATGCATACAGTTACTTTGTCTCAGCTATGAATCATTAATTTGCTACCCAACATGGTAGCATTGCATAGTCTTTAACTGGACTAAAGATAAATGTTGCCATTATCATCAACTTATTGAGTGGATTAAAGTACAGAAGTAAAAAAATATTCATAATTTAACAATTTCTTAGCAACAAATCACCAGCATTAAACGTTGGATTCTAGATTCAAAATCTAACTTCAATTATGAATCCTTGGGATGAAAAAATGTTTACAATACACGAAAAAAAGAAAGAAAAAAAAACTTGCACTGAATAGAGATTAAGTTAAAATAGTATATTATTCTAATTTGTGGCATGAGCAATTGGTTAAAATTATTCTACTTCAGCTGTCTCTTTGCACAAATCATTTAAAATCACTTATGAGAATTCTTCCTCTGGAGACCCAAAGGTTGCGGGGGGAAATAAACCAGTACAACGTCATATTTTGCCATAGAATTTCATAGTAACTATAGTTGTAAAAACAACATATCCTCAACAAGACCAATTGTTAAAGGTCTTGACTCAGATTATCATCCTCTATTTTTTAATACCTTGTATATATTAGACTAGTTCTAAATTTGTTATGTGGCAGCAAATCAGAAATATTTGAATTAAAAAAAAAAAAACTTGGAGAGGTATATATATCCCTTTCACAGAAAATTAGATGATCTGTATTAGGAGAGCAGTTTTCTATTCTGCGTGAAGGTTTGGACAGGTATGTATCAGAAACAAAGTACATTTAGAAGAAAGTCAACCAATGAAATATATACCAAATTGCTGAACATGAATCTCCAACGTTTTGTTTTTAGCTAATGCATCCTGTTTTTCCCAGTTTCCAGTCCCACAAAGAAGAAGAGCAGAGGACTAGTAAACACTGGCTTAATTATCCCCATCAGTCTCAGAGACAAGGCGCTTAAGAGTTTTAGCTGCTGTAAACACTCCCTTGATAGCAGATAAGGAATCTGCTGAAAGGCAGTTTTGTCTGGGGAAACCTCAGGGGCACAACACTTAATCATTAGTGCAATACTGTATATGCATTACTACATCAAAGGAAACAAAACCCAATATTCTATTCTGAAGATTTTGTTTTCTTAAAGGTAAGAAAACTAATGCTAACAGCAACAAAAAAATTTTTTAAACTACATTTGCTGCAGAAACAAAGCATGTTCTACTTTTCATTTATTTTTCTTTCTTCAAGAGAAAATGACATTACTGTGGGGTGTGTGTGTGTGTGTTTAATACGTGCCTTCAGGGATATAGAAAGTTTCCACTGAAGTCAAAGATTCAAGAAGAATTTTCACCTTTGTATCTAAATGCATTGACCAGAAACAGAATATCACATAACATTATTTTATCACAATACTTGAAGTAAACCAATGTTCTTCCATATCAGTACAGTGTTTGTCTGAGGATCTATTTGTGGAAAACTGACACCTTACTCTCCCTAACAAAGAACCTTTCTATCATTTCAAAATGAAGGCATCCACAATGACCTCCTATTCTTTAAATTTAATAGACTTCTCATAGTCCCACAATCAGAGAATCGTAGAGGCTTCCAAAGCCTTCAAAATATCCAGTTAACTTCCACTCTCTCAGCCCTTCTACCACTGTCTGCAAGGAAAACAAAACTTTTCAGTGTCATACCCTCCTCACCCTTTCCCACACCCTGGCCCTAACACACAGGATTTCTTCTGATCAGATGCCTGTCCTCCAGTTCCCATCTCTACAGATTCACCTTTCCTGGAAACTCCAAGTCTCATATTTGAATTCCTTCGTAAGCCATCTCTATTCTTGTTTCTCTCATGCAATTGGAAGTAATCTCTTCTCTCCTCAGAATTCCTTTAGCAACGTTTTATCATAATTATGTTTGTTCTAATATTTGGTACATTCTGGGCCATCAATAAGTGTTGCTCAATGACTGAACTTAGTAGAAACTACTTTTATTAATCACTGTGGGTATTTCATGGGATTTTAAGGAAGGTAAGACAATCCTTTTTTTTTTTTTTTTTTAACCACAGAAAGTGTAGTCACTTTCAATATTTCTAGGTCTCTTAGAGAGGAAAAATTAACTTTTTGTTGAGAACTTACTATGCATCAGGCACCAGACTAAATGTTTTACATCTTAATAAATCTACCTAAGATTATTAACCTGTAAGGCTACCCTTTCAGTGTGTGTCTAAAACCATCTGAATTCTCCACTTTTCATTTTTGATGAAAGATTCAGTGGTAGATACACTGAGGTTTACTTGACTAAATGGCTTGTAAATTAGTCATAGATGTCTCATTTTGGTATTGATAAGCTCAGACTTTGCTATTGTCACATCTGATATAGCTTCATTTTGTTAACAGATGTTTCTCAGAGGAAGTTTTTAGTTTACCCCTTAAATTATGGCCAATTTGACATGGATTCTAAATGAGGCAATGTTTTGAGTATGTATTCTATATAAAGTAAATGATACCATAACTGCAATTTTGACCTTCGAAAGCACACTGCACTGCAGAATGTTATTACTAATTAACTCTTTTGCTAGCACTCATACTAAATAATCAGCAATTTGGGCTATACTCTCTATAGTAGAAAACAAATTCCACAGTGCCTGAGAATGCATGGTTAGAAGAAAGCTTCTCCTTAGCAATGTAGAATAATGGTTAGTGCAAGGAGTCTGTATATTGATAGCCACTAAAACGAAATCCATTTCTGGCAACTGCTACCTATATTGCCTTAGGCAAATTATTTAATCTCCACAATCCTCAATCTGTTCATCCACAATTAAGGAATAATAATATCTATCTGTCAATGCCTGGCACATGGTCATTATATTATCATTTGATTAACATGAAAGAGAAAGTATGAAAAATTCTCTATACATTTGAAAAGAAAAGTAGAACAGGATAACCATTCTTTCTAACCCTAGATATTGACGCAGAGAGACAGATTAATTTAAATTATACTGGCTCTAGGGATTGATCACAACGTAATGGACATGGGGTTCATTCTTTTTCTAGATACACTAATAAAAGATTATACAAAATTAAATTGGGATCAATATTATTAGTGAAATTCATTTCTTTATGTGTGTATCTTTTGGACCATCAAACTGATTGTCTATGTGTAACCATACTCTGATATTTCAATTTTCTGACAATCCCATGTGTGTCAACATTTAATATACAAAAGTATTTTTAAATGATTGATATATAACATTTAGTAACAAACATTTTGATAGATAAAATATGTACAATAAATTGTAGTCATATAAAGCATATAATTTAGATATACATATATTTTTAAATAGTTTCATGTATGTAGGAAATTTTATTTCTAGGTTATAAAAATATCTGAGACAAACACTTTATTTGAATATTTCAAAGAGGTACAATAAATATCTCATTTCAATATATGAATATTTTTCTACTCTGTTACTATAAAGTTTATAATTCAGTAGCTATCATTTTGGTTTTCTGTACTGGTAAAATATGGCAAAATCATAACTTTCAAATATTTAACTGAATACTTCCAACAATATGCTAAAATAAAGGCTTAATACCTTGAAGTAGAAATAAGTAAAGGAACAACCAAATCAGCTGCAAATTAAAAAAAAAAAAGAAGACTAATAGGGCTTACAGTACATGCTTTTAGATCATCAACTATTATTAATTTTTTATTTTTTAGACATATGCCGACATATCCTTCTCTCTTGGCAACCACAAGTCCATTTTGATATGCTAAAAATTTACTCTAGCTCTTTAAAAATTAATAAAATCTCTGATTAATTAATAAAGAAAAAAGTACAACTGTCACTTAAGCTATTTAATGTGATTTTTTTTACCCTAAAACTGATAAATATGCTCACAGATGCTGATGAATTACATAAATAGAAAACAATTTTACCAAAATAGAGACACAGTCATTGCCAACACAATCTTTATGAATAAGAAAATAATTCAATAGAAATGTTGAATAAAATTTTGAAATACTGATCTCAGAGTAACAAGAATAAAGCTTAAAACACAAACACAACTGTACACCTAACTTTTTCTTTCATAAGCAAAGCCATCTTTTTTTTTTTTTTTTTTGCGGTACGCGGGCCTCTTACTTTCGTGGCCTCTCCCGTTGGGGAACGCC
>NW_006797971.1:409831-442663 GCF_000442215.2 Lipotes vexillifer | reverse complement strand
CTTCGCGGACGGGGGCACGAGCCCGTGTCCCCTGCATCGGCAGGCGGACTCTCAACCACTGCGCCACCAGGGAAGCCCAAGCCACCTTTTTTAAAAGAGTTATAAGTTGACAGGTCTAATTATAAAACAATTGAAATTTAAATACACTATGTAATTGCCAAATATTTTTAACCCACTACATCTCTTTTCTTTTCCCCATTTGGGCCGTGATATACTTTACATGTCTATAAAAACATGAATTTAAAACATGAAAATGTCTCTCTATTCACTGATTGCATATTATATATATATTGGTTAAAAAATAGCAGCAGAGGGCTTCCCTGGTGGCGCAGTGGTTGAGAGTCTGCCTGCCGATGTAGGAGACACAGGTTCGTGCCCAGGTCCGGGAAGATCCCACATGCCGCGGAGCGGCTGGGCCCGTGAGCCATGGCCGCTGAGCCTGAGCGTCCGGAGCCTGTGCTCCGCAACGGGAGAGGGCACAACAGTGAGAGGCCCGCGTACTGAAAAAAAATTTTTTTAATAAAATAAAATAACAACAGATATTAAATTTAACATTTTATTCTATATCCTACTAATTATAATTATAATAGCAGACATATGTGCTATTGTATGTTTATACTTTACATGATGTAATATTATATTTATATGATGAAATATTATACAATTTTTAATTTAAATATTGTTTAAAAATATAGTTTTTAAAGGTATATGCTTATAATCATGTGATGAAATAGTACATGCAGACTTTTTTTTCCAAAATGTACACTATAAAAAGGATTTATGTTCATTATATCTGGTTAAGACATTATTAAGAAAAAGACCATTTTTATATAACTAAAGTTAGAATATGAAAATAAACAGACTTGACTGATATTTATTCCACTTCATTATTATTGAGAACAAAATATTGTATGTTCTTCACTGAATAGTAAAATATACATGGATACCTAAAAATAAATGAATATGCTAATATTATTTTACTGAATTGTTAATATTTCAAAATGTAACATTCACATCTATCTGGAAACAATTTCAAATTCAACAATACACTTAGATAAGAATACCAAAGCCAGCTATCTATGTAAAAAAATGAAATAATTTACATCTGATAGCAAATACATCTAAGGCAACTGCATTTGTTGCTTTCCTAAAAAATATAACCTTACATATTTATTTGAGAAACAGTTACTTAAAATATGTTAGATAACTCAATTTATATATGAATTTACACTAGAATATAATTTTGTTGCATTTTACAATGCAAGGGGACAAATAAAAATGTAAGCTTTGTCTACCTGACTAAACCAATATATCAGTGGAATAATGTAACTCATTTAGCTGTGCAGAATAATTGATATTTTCATGTTTAAATGGCTATGTTGGCACCAAGTCAACAAAGGCACAACTATCAAGATTTAAAAAATAAATACTTAATTTCTCAATTGTAGGATGTTATAAAACACAGCTCTTGAGATTTATATTTTAGTTTCTTTCTCAACCTAATGTGAAGCAGTATCACAGCTAAACAAGGCTCTGTACAGGCTTACATATAGATTTATAAAATTTTCAAGAACTACCAATTAATTTTTGCCCATGATTTCCACTATAGATTTGAACTTACAATTCACAGATACCAAACAGGTAATGGGACAAGAATCAAGCATAGGAGTATTTGTGCTTACAGATGCTAAGGTGTTGAATGTTTGAAGAGGAACCATGAAAACCATCTAGCTGTAGAATGGCACAATTCCACTCATCTTAAATAGACTAGGCAGTTTACGGAAGAATCTATACCGAATAAAAATTCACTTCAAATGTGGAATATTGCTTATCTCAATATTGAGCTATAAACTTCTTACTCCAGCTTTGTTGAGTAGTTCTAATTCCTTCTGCAATTAGCCATTCGTTTGAATCAACCTAGCATACAGCTAGTTGATTGTTTAGGGAGATGGAGGAAAGGGAGATGGGAGAATACCCGGGAAGTGATTCAGAGTATGTATTGCCAAAAATTCTACACTGTGCATGCTATGCTTTTCCAAGTTGTCCTGTGCCCAATTAGAACCTGAATTTTTTTTCTTTAAAAAAAAATGAATTTCTGTCTAAAGCCCTTTGACTCCTACTACTGCTAATAAAGAATTCTCAGTCAGCAATTTGCAGTGTAGGAAAGCCAGGGATAATGGAACTGGGCAGCTTTTACAAGCAAAACAAAACACCAAAGAAAGGAAATAAAAAGGCTGACAAACAATGTAAGCTCTCCCATAAGGCTTATACTTATTTTCTCCTCCTTTAAAGTGTACCATAAAAAAGCTGAATTAGCTGTGATGATAATGATGCAAAGTTTTGATTATTACAGCAAATTATACCTTCACTATTCAGGAGAGGGCAAAAAAGTTTTGTGGCTCATCAAAAGAAGCTGGCAATAACAGCCAAGGCCACTGACACTTGTGGTGGCAGATTAAGCTGTGAGCAGACTCTAAATAAATTCCATTCTCCCCCATCCCTAAAATACACTATTCTGGCTGCTAAGACTGACTTGCATTCTATGCATGCCAGTACCCTTTCCATTCAGGATCACTTATTTCAGTGGGAGACAGGGAGGGCAGTCTTCTGAATTAGGAAGCTGTAACAGATTAGTTCTGTGTGTGTGTGTGTGTGTGTGTGTGTGTGTGTGTGTGTGTGTAACAGGCTGCTACCTATGAATGATTACAGTCTCTGCTTCAAATTTAAATAAATCACATATTTTGTGAAATAGTCAAAATCTTTTTAAGCGAAGAAAAAAAGAAAAGTTGTGCGCTCGTTTAATTTTTGAAACAGGAATTAGCCTTTCTGTCATCTAGAATATATAACTAACATCATTCTTCGAGAAACACAAAATAATGTTTGCCAAGACATATAATTAAATCACCCGAAGTTTTCAAAGATACATGAGTTTACGTAAGAATAAAATGCCCAAATTATCTTGTGAACTCTGATTTTCTTGATTAAATGAATTTTCTTTTTGTACTGATATGGTTTTTTAAAAGCTGTTTTGGAAAATGTATTTCCATTTAGGACAGAAATAAAAATATATAAATCATAAGACAGGGGAAAAACATGAAGCATATAAATTGTAATAATGCAAAGAAAACCATAACAATTCTAAAATGAAATTATAGAAAAGGAAACAATATTAAGGACAATAAACCAAATGTCATTAAAAATATTGACAATCTATTACAAATCCAGCATTATCATTCAAACTGAATTAACTACGAGTACAGGAAAAAACCTCATTTTAAACTAATTTTAATAAAAATAATTCCTTCACTACAAACAATTTTATGAGGTTAAAAAAACAAAAGAACAAGTGCATATAGGGAAGAGTCTTTGGTAAGTCAATAAAATCTGTTTCTTCCATATTTAATGATATCCTAGTTTCATTTTATACATGTTTTATATTTTTTCCATCTACAAATCAAAATAATGTTTCCAAGCTAACTAGTACACAAAGAATAAAAAATATGTTCAAATTTATAAGAATTCATAAATAACCGTAGGTAAATATTGAGGAGACTAGCTTCCTATTGAGGAAAACTATCTTTACTCAGTTTCAGGAAGTGTGTCTTAAAGGCAAAAACATCCCCAATCACATCAGCCAAATCAACAATGGCAATTAAACACATGACAGACAAAGCCCTTCAAATCCAATGAAATGCCCCAGTATATATATCTCAGGTTGTTCAGTGACAGTGAAGCAAAGAAGACTCAAGGTACAGGCTCCTAAGGGATATCAATTTGATGGGCAAAATCTGCTTAGAGATCATTTATGTTCTATTCACAGAATAAGAATGAAGTTGAAACAAGGATTAGAATATTATCTCTGAGGTTCATTATGGCATATCAGATATAAACTATGATCATATTAAAAATCTTGACATTTTTCATCCTGTGGTAAGATAAGATTGCAGATATTATTTTCTCCAAAATACAATAATGAATTAAAACCACAATTAGGTTATTATCCCAGCTTCACTGGACTGCTTATACAACACAGAAGATATAGAAATTAAGAGGGAAAAAAGAATACTGACCTTGATCAGCTCCACAGTACAAATTACATCTTTCAATGTTAAAAATACAAAGATTCTTTAAAGGGTAACTTGGGATCATGCGGTAGATTGATTCAGTCAGAGAGGTCTATACCTACCCCATGCCACACTGAGCTTATGGAAATTGTTGTTATAAAAAAACATGAATGAGAACAGACTTTTGTTAACATTTTCAAGTGATTTTCTCATTAATGATACATATTTTTCTCACAAGTGTGTCACCAGTAAAATGTCTGGATATATAACTCAGAACACTTAGTATCCTGCTTTGAATAATATTATCAAATACTGCTTTTAAAAATTTCCCTGATTTGAACAAAACTTTATGGATTAAATCATATGAATAACAGCACTATTTACAATAGCTAGGACACAGAAGCAACCTAAATGTCCATCAACAGAGGAATGGATAAAGAAGATGTGGTAAATATATGCAATAGAATATTACTCAGCCATAAAAAGGAACAAAATAGTGCCATTTGCAGAGACATGGATAGACCTAGAGACTGTCATACAGAGTGAAGTCAGAAAGAGAAAAACAAATATTATATATTGTCGCTTATATGTGGAATCTAGAAAAACGGTACAGATGAACTTATCAGCAAAGTAGAAATAGAGTCACAGATGTTGAGAACAAACTTATGGTTACCAAAGGGGAAGGGGGGCGGGGGTGGGACGAATTGGGAGATTGGGATTGACATATACATACTACGATATGTATATCGTAGTAGATAATAGATAAATAGATAACTAATGAGAACCTATTGTTTAGCACAGGAAACTCTACTCAGTGCTCTGTGGTGACCTAAATGGGAAGGAAATCTAAAAAAGAGTGGATGTGTGTATACATATAACAGATTCACTTTACTGTACAGCAAAAACTAAAACATTGTAAAGCAACTATACTCCAATAAAAATTTTTTTAAAAAAGAAAAAAATCACACAAATAAAAAAGGGCAGGGCTTCCCTGGTGGTGCAGCGGTTGAGAGTCCTCCTGCCGATGCAGGGGACACGGGTTCGTGCCCCAGTCTGGGAAGATCCCACATGCCGCGGAGCGGCTGGGTCCGTGAGCCATGGCCGCTGAGCCTGCGCGTCCGGAGCCTGTGCTCCGCAACGTGAGAGGCCACAACAGTGAGAGGCCCGCGTCCCACAAAAAAAAAAAAAAAAAGCACATGTTCATTTAAATGGACCTCAACCATTCTCTCTGCAAAATTTTATCAAAGTTATAAAATCATTCACTAGTATATTACCTTTATTAATAAAGATTAATTATAGTTGTATAAATAAATCACAAGTTTATAAATGGTCTCTGTAATGGACTGAATTGTGTTCCCTAAAAATTCATATGTTCAATCCCTAACTCCCAGTGTGACTGCATTTGGAGGTGGGGCCTTTATGGAAGTCATTAAGTTTCAATGAGGTCATAAGGGTGTGCCCTAATCCAATAGGACCAGTGTCCTTATAAAAAGAGGAAGAGACACTAGGGATCTCTCTCTGAATCTCATGCACATGGAAGAGGACATGTGTGGACACAGTGATAGGCAGCCATTTACAAGCCTAGGAGAGAGGCCTCTGAATGACATTTACCTTGCTGACACTTGATCTTGGCTTTTTAGCCTCCAGGAATCAAAAAAATAAATTTCTGTTATCAAGGCCATCCAGCCCATGGTATTTCCTTATGATAGCCCTTGCATACCAAAACAGTCTCTATAAATACTAGTTTTTGTTCTTTAACTACTTAGCCATAGAAGGTTGAGGAAGTCATTTAATTTCTATGAACTTCAATTTTTTTTCATTTACAAAATAAGAGGGGTAGGCTGGCTAAGGGTTGGTAAATATAAGACATACATGGCACCACTCTTTTTTTTTTTTTTTTTTTTTTTTTTTCCGGTACGCAGGCCTCTCACTGTTGTGGCCTCTCCTGTTGCGGAGCACAGGCTCCGGACGCTCAGGCTCAGCAGCCATGGCTCACGGGCCTAGCCGCTCTGCAGCATGTGGGATCTTCCCGGACCGGGGCTCGAACCCGTGTCCCCTGCATCGGCAGGCGAATTCTCAACCACTGCGCCACCAGAGAAGCCCTGCTACCACTCTTTTTGTTTCCTTGCTCACAGTAGACAAACTGTTCCTGGTAACCATACTCAGTCAATGAGAATTGTCTTGTGAGATGAAGCCTATTCATCAGGGCAGTTATATTAAATGCCTTTGGTAACTAATTGGAAATATAAGGGAATTAATCATAAGATATATTGTCTCAAAGATGTTTTATGGAAGTTATGAAAATTGATACCTTCTTAGCTACATAAAGTACCTTGGGCCTTGAACTTTCAAGGATGCTGATTTTTCATTGGAATTAATGGAAATTAAGAAAATGTGTAACATACTGGTAATATTATTCTAATTTTTACTTCTTATTAGGAATTTTATCCTCCTACTCTCAAACCCCAAGTCTTATTCATATTTTAACGTTCAGAATTATGAAGCCATTTACATTTCTGTTAAAAAACATAACCCTTGGGCACTAATTGCCTTAAATACTGCATGCATTCACATAGTTTCAGCCATAATGTCAATAGTAACAAATGATAGATCTTTATCTCTAGTTCTACTTATTCATGTTCTCACTCTTTAACTTTTATCAAATACCAAAAATTTCTACCTAATAAAAATCACCCTCAAACTAAATATATTTATTACCTAATTTTATTTCCCCCACATATCAATTTTTTCTTAGCTGACTGTTGATGTAACAAGCACTATGATTTTAAAGATTGCATGGTGACTAACTTAGTATAAACTGGAAGTAGGATAGGGGTAAAACATGTTACAAAGTCCCAGGAGTTTTGTTTCCTATGTGTCCCATACTCTAGACTTTCACTGTCCACCCACATGAGAAAGGTGCTGATGCTTTTCCGCCACTTTATTGGTCCTACTGGGATCTATCTCTTTTAATTCTCTCATCCACCATCTTCAGATTCATCTTTACACGTATCATTACATAATACTTTCCTGTTTAAGCATCATGAATAGTTTCCTTATTACTTTATAATAAATTGAATCTAAATTCTCTTGGTAGCTTTCAAGGCCTTCAAAAATCTGACTGTACTCTTCCTAGCTATCTAAGTATATTCTCTGCTCTATGCAATCCAGTTTTTTTTATTATCTCTAATACTTGCAAATGCTCAAAACTGTTTTTCTTTGCATATTCATTTCCCATTGCCTATACTCTGCTTCCTTCTAACTACCTCATTTTTAATTAAACAAATATGAATTTATTATGCACCATGTGCCATCTTTTGGTATCCAACACAAATTCCACTGTATTCATGAAGTTTTTTCCTGAACATACTAGCACTCACTCAATTGTGATCATCATTACAGATAATTCCAATAGCTACCCTTTTTGAAGTGCTCACTATTGCCACATAGCCTGTTAGGCAATTTACATACACTATTTCTTTTTTTTTTCCTCAACCTCTCTGTGGGTTTATATTACACTTATTCCACAAATGATGAACCTGAGGCTCAGAGCCCTCATAACACTTAGTCCAAACCATAGGAATTAGGATTAGATCTCTATTGATTTCTGTGGGTCACTATTACTTAGTGTCCCTAATTAGATTCTAAGTGCTTTGAGGGCAATAAATGTGCCTTCCTTTTTTTTGTATCCCTCTAGTACTCAACACTGTGCTGAACACTTGAAAGTTCATCAATTACATTTAGTTGATTAGTAAGTTAAATGTTCCAAGCTAGAACTTCAGGTTGCTCAGGCCATACGAGTGAGACTTCTCCCCCATGAAAGTCTCACTTTGAGCTAAGAGGCTCATTCTTTTCACTCCACTTAAAGAAACAGAAAAGAATTCATCAAAGAGATAAAGCATTAGGTAGTCAAGAAAACGGCTTGTGAACAACAGGAAAACTGAAATTTAGTAGCAAGGTTGTTCTACTATGAAGGTTTTGCTACTTGAAAAAGACCGTAATAGTATATAAAATATTTTTTAAATATAATGAACTTTCTCACTTTAAAACTTAAAGAATGCAGTGTTGGCATAGACTAGAAGACCTAGGCCTTCATTTACAGTGTTGGAGAGCCTGGAAACCCAAACTGAAAACCAGATGGCAGCAGGCCAAGTTTAACTGAGTCCTCTACCAACCTGTCCTACATCTCATGTCCCCTTTCTCCTTACCTAATGGAAAACAGGAAAACCTGAAATAAAAAATAGCTAAGTCCTCTCTTTTCTGTCAATAGTTATTTATGGTCCTCGCAGGCTCATGGATACAAATTGAATTTAAATTTATAAGCTGATTCCCATTAAATGGCTTGAATTCATCATAAATAAAAATATGAAACTATAGCCCAACTGATTTGATTCAAGGTGGAGTACCTCTACTGAAACTGAACAAAAAACTCCATGTTGACCTCAAATGCTATAGCAATCCAAGTTTTCTTTGCCTAGTGTAAGGTCTGCCATGATATAATGACTGACTGTATCTCTGGCCATCACTATAGCTATGCACAGTTACTTGCAATTCTTTGTAGCTACATCTTATCTTCTACCCCCATGCTGTTGTACACACTCACCCCTTGCCTGGAATAGCTTGTTCCCCCAAACATCTCTCAAGATGAGTTTAACACTATGCTAAACAGCAAAACAAAAACAAAAAACCATAACTAATATTTAAAGTAACAGAAGCAACTTTCAAAGTTAACTCTATTAAAACAATATTTTTTTGCACTTGAGAATTAAAACGATATAAATGATAATGATGATAATTGATGACAAGACTAAATAACATTTATTAAGTGGTCTGCATGTCCCAGACTGTCTACTGAAATCCTTATGTGCATTATCCAATATAATACCAAACATAAACCCAGTGAGACAGATATAATATTATCCATATAGAGAATGGGGAACAAGGGTAGAGAGTTTAAGGAACTTGTCAAACATTATACAGCTAGTTAATATAACAGAGCCCAATCTGAACTCAGTTACAACTGATTTGATACTACAGTGTGAAGGGAGCACCATTCAAAATACTACACTTCTATAATGCCTTTAGTTAAATTATTAATCAAATTATAGTAATGACTTTTCTTAGGAAACATCTTAATGTTTTTTGCAGTCAATGAAACTGGGAATAAATCTACAATAATAATAATAGTAACAGTTTTCATCAGTATTGTGTGCTGTTTTATTTACTCAAAGATGATTCCAGGATTTTTACAGCTTCTATTACAGCTTATTAAGTAAAGTAGTCAAGAATGAAAGTACTAAGAATAATTTTGTAGCAGTTTAAATAATTTTAAAAGCTAAAAAGTTACAAAAAAAGAGGAATTGGCATTTTTCTTTTTTCTGAGATGGTTGAAAGCTGATAAAATCAATGGATGTAGTATATAAAATAACTATGATTTGATTTAAATATATGTAATTACTGCAAACACAGATGTTTATGCAAAAAAAATGAAGCAGAGACACTTTTTTTAGTGACTAATTTTTAGAAAACCAATGATAATGTTGCAAATTACATAACGTCTTTGGCTAAATCATTTCTAAAACCTTAAGAGATTCTCCTGTCTGTGAAGGAAGTCAGTGATAAGTGGTAACAATCTTTAAACAAAATATAGAAATGATCAACAACAAAAGATTAAGGGCATGGTCAACATGGTGTAACAAAACAAAATATAACAAAACCAAAAAATTCAACAATCTGAAGGGTGTATATGTATCACTTCCCATTATGTCTCTGTGCAGTTCTTAAAGGTTTGAACTTGGATAAATGCAAATGATGTTGTATGTGTGTGTTTTCTGTTCAAGGCTTTCAAAGTTATCATTTTTCATATCACCCAGATTTTTAAAAGGCTGACTTTTTAAGTCAAACTAACTGAAAATGTTGTGAATATAAAAACACATTCACATATCATTAAAGAGGAAGAGGTTGTGTATTACAAGATAAGCGAGATAAGTGACAAGGATGGTGTACATTCTGTTGTTGACTCCCAGAAAGGTACTCATTAATTTGTCTTTCTACTCTGCTTTCAGAAACCAACAAGTAAAGGAAATTGTATATGATTTGGGGTTATGTAATTTTCTTCAGTAACTGAGTTACTTTGTGACAGAACTATAGCAAATAGTGCCCAAATTCACAGGGGAAATTAAGACTGTTAATTTAGATATTTACTGAGATGTTTATATATATAAAATGTATGGGTCTTATGTGATATTTCTAAAATCATAAAGGTGTACTAAAATGACTGAAGTTTACGAAGCACTTAAGTGTCTCTGGCAATTAAAAATATTGACGAGGACACTAATATTATCAAAACATAGAATTTCAAAAGTCTCAGCAGAACCAATGCTCCTTGTCTAAATCAATGAGGAAAAAAAAATAAATCCTACATTGAGTATAAAAATCTCTGATAATCCTACCTCAAATATGGAGGTACTTCACACTATCAGAAAACATTAAAATATTTAGCAAATATTAACTGCAAGAGATACTTCTCTTTTTTTTTTATAAATTTATTTATTTATTTTTCGCTGTGTTGGGTCTTCGTTGCTGTGTGCGGGCTTTCTCTAGTTGCGGGGAGGGGGGGCATTTACTCTTCGTTGCGATGCACGGCCTTCTCATTGTGGTGACTTCTCTTGTTGCCAAGCACCGGCTTGGCACACGGGCTTCAGTAGTTGTGGCACTCAGGCTCAGTAGTTTTGGTGTGGGGGCTTAGTTGCTCCGTGGAATGTGGGATCTTCCCGGACCAAGGCTTGAACCCTTGTCCCCTGCATTGGCAGGAAGATTCTTAACCACTGTGCCACCAGGGAAGTCCCAAGAGATACTTCTTTATGTTTGACATGAATCTGGGAAATCAAGCTTGACAGAGTTGCCTTCATCGATTTGAACATCATCATGCAAATAATTTTTTTTCTTTCCTTGGTCAAATTTTCTCAACTATCAACATTTCTCCTTAGTCTTATTTATCTCTTTGATCGTTTTTGTGGTTCCATGTTTACTGCTTCTTCAAAGTTTTGACAATATTAACTGAATAGAGTACAGGGCTGCACTGCACACTTAGACTAACACATGACCTATACCAGATGAAAATTACATTATATCCTATGCACTACCAATGTATTAGCTAACAATTTATAAAGTTCTGCACAGAAATGCAGTAGTATCTATAACCATTTATGATAGAATTTGGCACTAAATATTTAGAAGTGAAGACTTTAGTTTCATTTTAAAAATGAAGAATATAGATGTTCTTAAATACTATAATATATTCATTATTATGATCCCCAATTGTCTTTTCTTTTACAATTTTGAATATTTTATAATATCATTATATTTATAGTGAGTAAAATCAATACCCACATTATCTACCACTCAGCATCAGGAGTGAAGGGTTCATTTTTTGTGAATTCACAGTTGAAACCTTCAATTGTTAGCTGATATTTTCTAGCAAAGTATTTTATTTGATTATCTAAAGAACTAGGACAAATGCTAAGTGTAGTAAAGCATTAGTAAAAATAAGTGAATCCCATGGAATTGTCTCCTTCAAAATCATTATTAAGTTATCCTATGCTCATTTGTTCGTTTTAAAAAGATTTCCATTTCCACCCAACAACAAAGTAGTTTTAAATATGCCAGTAACCACATAATGATAAGAAATAGAACAGCTACGTGAAGTTCAGGAACAGCTTCTTTATTCAAATCTCCATGGATTAAGAAATGAGTATAATGCACCATATCTAAATGTATTATGATAAAAATTTATCAATACAGAGAAACAATGTAAAAAAGACTCAATGTTTATATAGATCACATTTGGTATCATCTGATAATAATTGAGAATATCTTGAGCCAGAAAGATCTTTTTAAAAAATCTGTGTCAATGTTATTGCCAAGAAGGCCATTTCCACAGCTCTTTATTTTAATAAGCTATTTTTGGCAAAGGAAGAAAAGAAAATGAAAAAACATCAAATGGACAAGATATAACAAGATAAAAATGGCAAGAGAAAGAATCTAAATTAATCCCTCTGCCCTGATATTTTCAAACAGAAAATTCAAGTTTCTAATCACATTTATTTTCCTTTCATATAACTCTTTACTGTGTGTGTGTGTGTATGTATACGCATGCACATGTATGTTTCTGTACTGTCCAGAGAGGTTGAAAGAAATATGACAAAACATTATAAGCATTTTTGAATGTTTAAAATAAAGCACAAAATGAACATACTGCAAAGTCATACCTACCAGACACCTGTTTCAGTAATATCTTTAAGATGCAAAAAGCACAAAAGAATGACTTTAGTAGTAGTGCTAAGGACAGCAAATCTCTTTATATCTGCCACCTAAATAACCTAAATAACACTTTGTAAAATCTTATATTTTTCTGCTGTACTGCTGCATGATCATGGAAATATAACACACACAAATACATACACATGTTATATGGTAGGAACAGACCCATGATTGAGGTACTGGTTTAAGAAATAAACATTAGGAATGTAGTTCACTTGTTTTAAGATAGTGTACTTAATAAAATATGTTTTGAAAGTATACACTTTAACTATACTTACATATTAAATTTTTATTAAATATATTTATATTAAACATATTTTATTTAAATTAAATTATTACCCATAGTATTTTTCTTTCAGGAATCTTTGGAAATGTGTAGATCTTTAACATTTATAATTGCTATGTTGCATCCTTTTTTTAATAATTGTCAAAGTTACATTTGGAATACTATAGCAATTGATGACACTTGGTTGCAGTTAGAGATTGAATTAAACATTTTGTTTCTTCCTATTTATTTAAAGCCTACATATATAATATTCTCAAAGTTAAGAAAAGGTTCATTCACCATTTCATAAAACAAAATCATATACTGACTGGTCAGAACTGAATCAATATGAATTTCCTAAAGCAAAGACTGTGGACAGGAGGTAGAGGGTTTCTTTTCTGTGGTCCTTGTTTTGTTAAAAATGATTGTTTTTCCATAATTCACATTCCAACTGAAAAACTGTGATAGTTAAATGTATTTCTGTATCAAATGAAAAGTTCAGATTAATTATTGTTCATTTATTTGCTGTTTAAAACACTGACAAGTTTAAAGTATTATCTATCTTTAATAGGAAGAGTAACTCAAATTATCCTAAACATAAAGAAAATACCAAGCCAGAGCCCTATAAAAGAAGGTGATCAGATGGTTACATACAAGGTCAAAGGAGGTTAGTTCAGAAGAAGTAATTGTGCCTTAAATGATTAAGGAACCACTTCTAGGGACGTATTTTCACTCTTGGAGAAGCGCACAAAAGGTAACGTCAACACAATCTTTCTCATCTGTATAAGAGTTGTCAGACAATCCTATGCGGTCAATTGTACTGTGTTGCTTGGAAAACCATAAACGAATGAAGTGAAACTATTACTTATATATGTGCAATGTGAGAAAGACTGATTTTTCCATGTTTTCCCTCCCAACCTAAAAGATAGAGGGTTACTTAACTTGCAAGTAATTGCAGCATTTCTTCAAATGACACCAAATCAAGCACCTTGAGTTAAAACTGGACTCTGCCAAGCAACCAGTCATGTCCCCAGCCGCCTCGTTAGACTTACTCATGATAGAATCACATTATGCCCAGGAAAAACAAAATTGGGCCCTCAATAAAAACTCAGTTGAGCTGTCTAGGCATAGCTTAAAATTAACGAAATTTTAAAAAATTCACAGAAACACAGAACTGATAGATACACAGAACTGATAGATACACAGAACAGATTGGTGGCTGCCAGAGGTGGGATTTGTGGGGGAGCGGCAAAATGGGTAACAGGGTCAAAAGGTACAAACTTTCAGTTATAAAATAAATAAGCCCTGGAGATGCACTGTACAGCATGCTGACTGTAGTTAATAATAATTGCACTGTATATTTGAAAGTTGCTAAGGGATTAGGTCTTAAAAGTTCTTATCACACACAAAAATGTGTAACTATGTGTGGTGATTCATGTTAACTGGGCTTATTGTGGTAAAATTTTGCAACATATACAAATATTGAATCATTATGTTGCATGTCTGAAACTAATATAATGTTATATGTCAATTATATCTCAATAAAAATAAGTAGAAAAAAATTAAAAATAAATTCACCTATACATGTATCTCATATATAACCAACCTTTGACTAAGTCAAAAGCTCAGAATTTTTAAATTAATTTTCTGATACATCAATAATAAATATATTCTACTATCCAGAACTAATTTATATTACTTTTGTTTTACATAGTATAATTTGCTTCTTTTTTAAAACTTAATATTAAAAAATAAGTTTCCCACAGCACTTTAGTGCCTGTGTTATATTTCATAGACCCTCACTACTTAAAATGTGGTCCACGGACCAGGAGCAATAGCATCACATGGGAACCTGTTAGAAATACAGAATTTCAGATCCCAACCCAGGACTATGGAGTCAGAATCTGCATTTCATAAGAATATGTACATACACCCACACTCACACATATTGTACCTCTGCATATGTACGTATGTATAAACCATAACACAATTTTAGAAGTATTTTCATAAACCGTGTGTGAAAAATAAATTTTTCCTGCAATACAACTTTTCAATAGACAATGTGAAGTATACAACATATGTAATATGCATATATTACAATTATACATATATAATTATACACTATTGCATACTTCATTTTGTCCTATCATAAAGTTCAGGGTTTTTATAATTTTGCTATTTTCAGTAACCATTCAATGAATATATCAATTCACATGTATCTTTTACCTATATTTCAGAACATTTCTTTTAGAATGATTTCTTGAAATGAAAATATTGGAATAAAGGATGTGACACTGTAATGCTTCAGGCACAAACTTCTGAAGTGTTTTCTAAATCACATAAATAAGCAACATTTTATCTGTACTTATAGCTGCATTATTACTTTTTTAATAACAGATGTTTAATTAACGGAAAAAGGAATGGCATCTCATTTTTAATTTGCATTTATTCTATTGCCAGGAAATTTAAACTTTTTATGACATTTTTCATTTTCATATTCTTCTTTTGTGAACTTTTTTTGTTTTTTTTTTCGGTATGTGGGCCTCTCACTGTTGTGGCCTCTCCCGTTGCAGAGCACAGGCTCCGGACACGCAGGCTCAGCGGCCGTGGCTCACGGGCCCAGCCGCTCCGCGGCATGTGGGATCTTCCTAGACCAGGGCACGAACCCGTGTCCCTTGCATTGGCAAGCGGACTCTCAACCACTGCTCCACCAGGGAAGCCCTTTTGTGAACTTCTTATGTCAACTTCCTTCCCCAAAACACTGAGGACTTAGTATTTTACTATCAACATTATATATTCTCTATATATTAAGGGTTATACCTTTGTCTGGAAAGAGGTGAGTTTTTCCTGCTTTACTCCTTTTTATATTGGGATATTTGTATAGTGCTTTTGACTTCTATGTGGTTAATAAAACTGGTCAACTTTTTCTATTGTTTTCAGGCTTAGAAAATCTTTATCCACCTAGATATTCAAAAATAATAAATCAAATATGTTTTTCTTTTTCTATAGTTTGGCATTTGCAATAATCACAAATTAACATGGAATTTATATGCATTATATGCAATATGATGAATACCTAGCATATTTTTTCTTTTGTTTTACCAATTAGACATCGACTGGTCTGACCCACTACAACTATTTTGTGATGAAAGGCTCGTAATTATTAAAAGCATAGTTATTAACTCTAAGAATAGAGACACACAATTTTTTCTTCTCTGTATTTCTGGCAAATGTTCTACTAATTCAAAGTTTTTTGGGGGAAGGAAGGAAGAAAAGAAGGAAGGAGGGAGGAAGAAAGAAAGGAAGAAAAAACAAGAAGGTTTTAGAACTCTTCTCTAATTTGTAAAATATATAAACTTAGTTTTTCAGTACACTCTATTGACTATCAAATATTTTTTAACAATTATTATATGGTCACCACATTACCGGGAATTGTGTGGATACAAAGATAATTTTAATATGCTGTTCTTGGTCTCAGGAGTTAAAATTCAACTCTGGAGACAAAACATACAGAACTTTAAGGTGTTAAATCTACTAGCTTTCAGAGATTCAAGAAAAGAAAGAAAAGTGTTGGGAAGAAAAACTGAAGGACGCTTTGTGCCAGCAGGGAGATTGGAGTTTTACAGTAGATGGGGAGTGCATTCCAGGTGGAAGTAATAAATACAAAGCACCTGTTTAGTTATCTGCGTTATCTAAGAAAATTCTTACCACATTTACTGTAATTACTGAAGTACATATTGTGGCTTCCCAACTGACCACAGGTTGATGGTAAGAACCACAGTTACATATTTTCAATGTCCTACAGAGTTCTGAGCACAGTTGCTTTGTCTGTTGTCATTGCTTAATGGACATTGGTTTTAATTGCTTTTGATTTTATGTACAAGTTTTCTTAAATATTGTCTAATCCTGACTGACTACTATTCATTTTACCAGTATCCTTAAGTTGTATTTTAGAATAAAGATGTCCCCAAATTTATGAGAGGCACTACTTTCCAGCCCCAGTAGTTACTAGCTCTTAATGAACACAGAAGCTGCTTTTTCTTCCCTCAAACGAAACATCATAAAAGTAAGCGACAGAAGTTGTGACCCTATCTGTGGAAATTTATGAGACTCATTTGCAGACAGACTGAGTTACAATGTTATTGTAACACCTCATCAAGATTCTTGTCCAGATTTTAAGACAAGTAGACTGGCCTATAACTACTGGGATCACTTCAAAAACTTACCTAGAGAACAAAATAACCCTTTTCAGTTAACTCCGGTTATTTCTCTCGGCTGAGGGAGTATATAAGGGAAAGGGTTCCTAATGATCTAGGACAGGGAGGTAAAGGCCTATAATATCATCTCTACTATTCTGCTTCCAAAGAGACAAGAATCCTGAAATGACTATGACATTACATTAGCAGAGAAACTGATGAAAATTTCATGTCTAAAGGTTCGTTTGATTTTCTTCTATCAGCTCAAAGCCATTTAATAGGTATGTTTTAATTTAATAACTATTTCAATACAGCAGTATATATGTAAGAACAAATTAAATATATTTAAACACAAAATGGCAATAATTTGTGCTGGCATAATGACATAATTATACCATTGATTTTCACTGTTCATTTCCACCTAACACCAGTTTTCTAAAAGTAATGGAAACCAATATGGATTTTCCTAAGAAAACATCTGGCAGTTAAATTTCAGGAGAGAATTTCAGTATGAGAAAATGCTGTAAATGCAAAGAAAGACTAGAATTATTGTTCTTAAATTCCATGCTTGTGGAGCAAGAAAATATATATATATATATATATATATATATATATATGTATCTAGTAAACTAGAAGATGTTCCATAATATATTATTATTATATTTAAAAGAGAAAGAATTGTTTATGTAGCTGCAATCTTCATGTTTATGACAGAAAAACTCAACAATACTTTCAAACTAACTAGAAGATTACACTTTAATGCAAATAAACAACTTAAACTAATTCAGTTGTGATTGATCTAGGGCTGACAAATTAAATTTTAAAAACTGCACACAGTGGCACTTTAAAAGCTTTTTTGCAAAATATTCTTCAGCATATTGAATAAATGCATCATACCTGTTAGGCTTAACTCTATATTTAAAATCAATTCTAATTAGGGTCGGGAGTTTGGTAAATGAATTCAAATGTATAGTACATAGTGCTTCGATCAAAGGATGCACAGGAGAAAGCAGGTGGGCGAAGATGCTGAATGCATTTCTCACTCATGGACAAACCAAGTTTTCCTTTCTAAATAAACTATGAAAATCCTATTTTTCTATCTATATGAGTCAGCACCTAATCCAAACATTAACATCACGCCCATGTGTGATCACTATTATCTGTATAAATTAAGCAACCCTCTTCTTGACATAAAATAAAAAATAAAAAAGCATTCTTTCAGTTATTACACTCATTTAAATTCAAGGACTGGAATTCTTGCTATTATTTCTAGTTGCTATTTTCAACTTTCTGGTTGCTATTAATAGCAAAGTTGTAAATCAATCGTGAGAGAAAAAGTAGTTGTAAATTTTTTCTCAATATTTCACAATTTTAGTATAAGTTCAAGTAAAAAGACCTGGGGGAAACCCCCAGGTTCCTACATTCAAGGAAAATGCAATTAATAACAGATGAAATTTCCAAACAAAATTTGTATATTGAAAATTTTGATTTTAAGTTATCCCACACCCAAGGTTTGACAGCCTTATATAATAGGCCAATAGTTTTATCCACATTAAAAAAAAAATCTCTGGGTTATTTATATTTATTTTCATGAAAACAATGTTTTGCCTAACACCCTTATTTTCTGTATTTGCTGAAATGTTAAGATAGGCGACCTCCTCCATGTATCTTCCTCTCCCTATGCCCTCCCACCCTGATCCTCAGGTTTCTCTCACCTCTTCTCACTTGGTACCTTCTACTTAAATATTTTTATCAACTCCCATGGATTCACCTTCTAGGTAAACACTTATTTCCTAACTTCTATACTTGATCTATACCTCTTTCTTAGCATTCAGGTGCCATTATATACTTATACTCTTGCTCTCCTCGATATCTAATTGGCACATCAAATACTAACTGATCACACACATCCTAGAATCTTACTTCCTTTCCTTCTCCAGATTTGAGGTGAGATATGGCACAATCATCTACCCATCTTCTTAGTACGGACACTGTGTGTAACCATGCCCTGTCAGTTAAATCTGCCAAATAAATCTTGAACTCATTCCTCTTTCCTTAAATGGCAATCAGAAAACTTTCTGCTCATTCTCCATACTAACAAGAGAGTTCTCTTTCATAAAATCAGATATACTTTCCTATCAAAAATTCCATTAATAAGTTTAATCATCTTCTCCTGAAGGAAAATTTCTGGACATGAAATGAATGTTTCTAGGCCCCAGCCATACTTTATATTCTACCATTTACTCTAACTTGCCTTGTTATTACATGTATCATTACTCCCCTTGTTCTTTTAGAATTAAGTGATCATTTTTTATTCAAATGTTTTTTATTAGTTTGTTTCCACAATACTAATATCAATAATATATTTGGCTATAGGAGTTACTAAGTTGTCTTGAAATTGTGTTTCTCCGATTATCTCCCTACTTCGTTACAGCAGTAATTTTTATCTTGTTCATCTGTTTATCCTCCGTGTCTTGCACTGTGCCTGTTACAGGTTCTTAATAGATTTTGAATGAATCATTAAATAAATGATTGTATGAATGACGCAGATTGTATATATGTATATATGTATAAAAGTGTATAGTTTTTTCTATCTCCTTGGCTTGGTACATGGAACAAGGTAATATCTATCTTTTCTGGGCACAAAACCAGTAATAAATAAGCCCTTAGCCGTTTGCTGGATTATTTACCTAATATCAGATGTAGTTTAAAAAAAAGTTGCCAGAAGCCACAACAAGCAGAAAGCAAGGATATACACAATCAACAGTGTTGAAGAATTTCGGTCTCACGTCTAGGACATGATGAAACAATAAGACTTTTTAATGTCTTTATATCCTCTATTCATTCTCCCCAAGATGAGCTCTAACTACTTCTGAAAGATATCCGTCATTTATAGAACTTTCATAAAGAATTAGAGTGTATGTAGATTCACTGATTTGTAATGATAACATTACTAGACCAGGAAAACAAAAGGAACAAAATAAAAACTATAGAAGTAAACAAAATAAAACAGAAAAAAAAAAATAAAAGGGGCTTCTAAATGGCTTATAAGATAGAAGTATAGTAATTAGGACTTTTGTAAATATTTTCTATCTCAACTGTAATTTTACATTGATAAATCTGTCTTCTGCTATTGGAAAATATTTGAATCTTTGACATTTTGAATACAATTTATTCTGAAAGTTCTGTAAGAGAATCAATTATATGTCTGCACATACGCTTTGATTTCTCAAGAGTACACTTGTTTTGGTTAATGTGAACAACTCAGCAACAAGGATGATTACCAGCAAACACTGGTTGCATACATACTATATGAAGAGCACTGTACAGTGAACTAGGTGTATATAGAAATCAAGCTTAAAACATGTTTTCTGATCCCTTAAGGCTTACCATTTAGAAGTAATAACAATATTAGAATGTCCCCAAGCATTACAACATATTGCAAGCAAATATCTTCTTTGATATGCCTTTAGAGTGCATAAAATGATGCTAGTTAGATGACTTGATGTATCAAATGAGTGTAAAATACTTAGTTGAGAGGTAATTAGTAAGCACCTTACTAATCTGACTGTAGTAACTAGAGTTTTATGAAAAGATACATAGAAAGTAGGGCAGGAGTGAATGATTTTCTGATTCAGTAGGAACTAGCTGTAACTCAGAACAACAAATTGCCTGCAGAGAAAGTGGAGGTCAGAAAACTCTTCCTTTCTAAAGCATTTTATTTGCAGTGGTTGGAATAGGGGGAAAACAGATCCTTTTAAATAATTAGATTTGAAAATTAAGGCATAACTGATAGATGGGAGGATGTTGAAGTGAGCATCAAACACATAGGTTAAATGATTTAAGGATGGTTCCATTTATCTTGGAGCTCTCCTTGATGAGATACCCAGAACTGGGCAGAGAGGAATTTTGAGAAGACAAAACTCAGAGGGTAAAAAGGAAGCTTAAAGAGGTTATGACCATTTACCTCCAGAGAACAGTCAAGAGTAGACCGGAGGGGACAAAGCTAAGTATCATAAAAATAGGCTACGGCTAGAACCAGAGGAAACATTTCTCAAGATAGAAAAATATATCCTCTTAAATGTGACACAAATAGAGCCAAGATATTTAATTTGTACTTTGGAGTTGGTACCATTTAATCTATGTTTTGACATATTGCTTAAAAAATAAAGTAAAAGTTCATAGAAAATGAACCATTTTCTTTATTTTTTTTAAATTGCTAGAGCTAGCTCTGCTACTAATTTGCTGGATGACTTAGATGGTTCTTAATTTCCCTGGACCTTGGTTTTCTCATCTATAAATACTGTATTGTATTAGATAATTGTTAGGGTGCCTTTTCTGCTCTAAAATGTTATAGTTTGATCTTTTGTACACAAAGCATAAATGAGTCAGTACTGTGTACCACTTTTACAGAAATGTACATCATTTATGACGTATCTCTTTTTATCATGATTTTTATAATTATTTTTGAACATGTTATGTTTCATGTCTTAAGTGTATATCTCCCTTACCCAAGGTGACCATATAATTTAATGTCCGAATAGGTTCCCTGTTGTGTGAAAGGATATATTATCAATAATTATGTCAGCACAGAGGTATGAATTTGGACAGTTCTGGACAAATTAGAGCTTGCAGTTTTCCTATCCAAACACATGACAGTACCTTCTATATACAAAATAGGCAACAGAATATTGCTATATAAATAAATGAATGGAATAAATATGTTCCTGTTATTTTTGGAATACTTTGTATTTGCTAAGCACCCTCCTAGGCACTTGGAATATAGCAGTGAACAAAGCAGACAAGTCTCCATAGATCTTATGTTCTAGTGCACAGTATAATAATAATTATTAACAATAATTATTACTATTATTATGTTAGTAACCATTTATTGGACATATGTTCTAGGCATTGTACCAAAATTTACCTCTTTTTGTGTATAATTCGAAATACCATTCAGAGCTTCATGTAACTGCTAACCCCTAAAAACATACAACCAATAAGTTTACAAAAAAAAAACAAAACTGAAATTCGGAAAACATAATTAAAATGATCCAATGACTCATGCACAGAGCCATGAGTCAAACCCACGTCTATCTTACCCTAAAAACCATGCTCTTGACTGCTACGCTACCTATCTCTAGAGGAAAAGAAAAATAGTTCAATATACCAATGAGAATAAAGAGACCCATAGAGATTAAGTGATTTTCTTCCTTAGTAATGAAATGACCAAGTTGAAGAGACTGGGAAGAAAAATTCGTTACTTTAAATGAGGAAAAGCTGGTAATGCAGAATCTTAAATTACTAATCAATCTGTAAGTTATACTGTAACATCTCAGGAATTTTCATTTAATAGTCACACTGCAAAAGGAATTTTCACTTTCATTGAGTTTATAAAGGATTCTTACATTGTAGTTCTTCAGGGAAGAGAGTTCATTTATTAATATTTTAAGTATTATGCAAGATTGTATAAATCCATTTAAGCAGTTTAAGAAGTATTCTAAATATCGAGTTTTATTTAATTTTGTTTTCGTTCTTGTTTAAAAGATAAAAATAAGTTCCCACCTGTTGTCTCTCAGGGAATTTGCACGCAAAAAGAAAAAAAAATGAATCAGTGTATAAAGTATTTCTAAACTAAGAACTCTGTCAAAATAATATGTCTAGAAAATCTGTTCTTTTTTCTTTTGCTTCATTTATATTGCTCAAATACCACTGCTGACCTAAATGCTAGAAAAAAAAGCTACGCTATGTCCTTCAATATATAATGAAGGATTACAGAATGTAATTCACTGAAATGGAAGATCATAAAATCTAATACATATGCAGTTTTCTTCAAATGGATTTCTGAACACTTTCTCTAGGACACTGCTCAAAAGACATTACATTTTCTTAATTTCTTTACTGGTACTGGATATTTTCCATGAGTCTCCTTTTTTTTCCCCCTTTGTCATTAAATTTAATACTTTCAGACACAAGGAAGGCTCAAGCTCAAGAAATGGAGTACATTAATTGTTTTTTTTAGTCCAAAGCTCTTAAACTGTAAGACAGTTGTGATATGAGTATTCTGTATAGAATCAGTTACATGAAAGTAGCTATTTTAATAGTTTTATAACAAATAAAAAATGCTGAATTCCTTTCAAGAGCACATTTAGATCTCTGCAGAGATTCGTGAAATATGTGAAACTAAGATAACATATAAGTTCTCTTTTACTGCTATCTTCACGTCTTAATGAATGATCATCATCCATGATCAGAAGGAGCTAATATTTCTGTTACTTCAAGATACACAACTTCAAACTCATCAAGGCCTTATGTTTCATTGATAGAAACAGATGTCCTAAAATGTACCTATAAAATTCTTTATTTTAGGCTATCTACTTATAACGCCCGCAAAACTTAATGTGCGACAGTTGGATCAGCAGAAAATTTTATGAAATTTACTGATTGGCTATATGATAAACTGAAACATAAACCATATCAATAGTAAAGTGATATAGTTATCAATAGTAAATTGTGTCTTTGAGGGCATTAGTCACCTTTGTATCGGCAACACCTAGTACAACACCTTAATCACAGTTGATGCTTAATAAATGTTTGTTGAATGAGTAAATTTTAATTAAAATAATTTTAGTTTATGTTCTATTATTGAAACAAAACCTCATCAGTTCCCAATTGCATTTTAACCTCTTAACTAAAATATTTATAATTTCTGCATTGTATGCCCTAATATATATGTCACCAACAGCATTCTCTATAAAATTATGGATTCATCAAATTCTCTCTTAGAGTTGTGCTGCTAAAATAGATTCTTGATATATGGTTTTATATAGGATATTATAAAAATGTATATACAACATATAAATACAAAGCTTTTTTTTTTTTTTTTTTTGGCAGTATGTGGGCCTCTCACTGTTGTGGCCTCTCCTGTTGTGGAGCACAGGCTCTGGACCTACAGGCCTAGTGGCCACGGCTCACGGGTCCAGCCACTCCACGACATGTGGGATCTTCCCAGACTGGGGCACGAACCCGTGTCCCCTGCATCGGCAGGCGGACTTCCAACCACTGCACCACCGGGGAAGCCCACAAAGTATTTTTATATGATTACCTTTGTTCCATTTCATATAGAGAAGAGACTCCTTAAAATCAACCAAATAAAAAAATAAGCAAAATTAGTTTTAAATAAAAATTATCATTGTGGTTATGTAACATAAATTTTGTTACATTATATAGTTACATGAGTTACATTAGTCAACGACAGAGTGGAACTTGAAACATTCACTAAATTTACAAATTTTACTGGCACATTTTATTGGTTACTACAGGTACATAACCATCAGAAAGAGTATAAAAATAAGGCTTTTAAGAGTGTGTATAAAATATATAATGGTGGTAAAAAAGAGGCATCCCTGTCCTGCTAATCCATAAGTCTATCGGAGTCCTTGTGTATCACTCAGACCAATGTCTTTAGTTCCTTCACAGACATCTCAGCTATTTAAATTACCATGTCATATCTTGATGTGATCAGAAGCTTGAAATAATGTTTCCTTTTCCATAAAATAAAATGAATTATTTTAAAAAATGATTCTGGAAAATAGAAAGAGAGTAATATAATATTGAAAGGAGTGGAAGCCAAGATTCCTGAACTTAAAAACTTAAGGAAAGAAAAACCTTAGAATAAAGAAAGATATAAACTTTTGAAATGGATTAGAAATTTCATGTCTTAACTCATTCCACAAACATTATTGAATGCTACATCTACGCTAGGACTTGTTTGATAATGAATACCATCAAGTATCAAAGATATATAGAACTCATAGTACAGCAAATATTTTGGGCAAAATATCTGGGCAAAAGGATACCTAATTGAACAAGTAAATAAATATACTATATGTTATGAGCCAAATCTAAAGTAGCACAGAGAATGAGCTCCTGGTCACCCTTTAAGATCCAGCTCAAATATTTTCTTTATAAGTCACTTCTTCCTTTGTGTCAACCTTTTTGTGCAATAGTCACATATCACCTGTATTATGTTTTCACATTCATACTGCATTATTGGTCAACATAGCTATGTCAATAAACTATGAGATTCTTGAGAGCAGAAATTATATTATCTTTATCTCCCTGGATCCTGACAAGTTTGGCAACATGATCAATTATTTTTTATTCTTTTTCTTTCTTTTTTTTGATGTGGACCATTTTTAAAGTCTTTATTAAATTTGTTACAATATTGCTTCTGTTTTACATTTTGGTTTTTTGGCCACGAGGCATATGGAATCTTAATTCGTCAACCAGGGATCCATCTCGCACCCCCTGCATTAGAAGGTGAAGTCTTAACCACTGGACCAACAGGGAAGTTCCATTTATTCTTAAAAAGTCTTCATAAGAGGGCAACTTACTCTTTCTCTCTATATGTAAAGACTTGACTGAAGAGGTAAGCTTTGAGTTGACAAGATTTGGGGGATGAATAGGAGTTAAGCAAAGAAGATGCAAAGAGTGAGAAGTATAGGTAACTTATCAGCTAGTGCAAAAACACTGAAGGTAGAGATCCTAGAATAAGAAAGTGGTTATGTTTTGTTTGGTTTGACTTGCAAACACTTTCTCTTTGAATGACATTTGGACCACAATTTGTATCAGAGATATAGTATATCAGAAAAGGAGAAAATAAACATTGGGGAATCAAATGGATACTTTAAAAGGCCCAAATGGAAGCTGTTAGATGTTGGCAGAGATAACAACCCCATTTAGGTTAGCTATAGCAAGGACATAAATAGGAGAATCAGTAGTGTTGAAACTGGAAAGGTCTAAGAAGAACTGGTCAAGTGAAAGAAAATCTTGAATTCATTGCTATGAACAGATATCTCCATTTTCTCTCACTGGGTACGCAGTAATTTATAACTTTATGTACTTTCAATAGGAATCACGGCACTGATTTTTAAAGCATTACCACAGTCTTACTTCATACAACGGTATCAGTTGTTAAGCCTAATCGGTTAATCAGCTACTGTAGAATATTTGGTTAAAATTTATCCTGGGCTTCCCTGGTGGCGCAGTGGTTGAGAGTCCGCCTGCCGATGCAGGGGACGCGGGTTCGTGCCCCGGTCTGGGAAGATCCCACATGCCGCGGAGCGGCTGGGCCCATGAGCCATGGCCGCTGAGCCTGCGCGTCCGGAGTCTGTGCTCCGCAACGGGAGAGGCCACAGCAGTGAGAGGCCCGCATACAGCAAAAAAAAAAAAAAAAAAATTATCCTATTACAAATCTCAATTAAATTATGACATACAATGAAATTACAAACAAGTTTATGCAAGAACATTAGTCATCATATTGAGATACAATCTGGAAAATACATAATTTTTTTTAAAAAAGTAAACAAACAAACAAAAAAGGCAGAAAGGAACTATGAGCAGTTAATACAAAAATGGCTTGTAGAGAATGAGAATCTGTTGTCTTCACATGTTTACAAAGCATTGTTAAGGCAAAGAAAATTATAGCTTAAGAGGATCATAAGACCAATGAGTGGAAGTTCCAAAATTTGGAATGTAACTCAAATTAGGTAGGCGTTTTCTCATAATTAGAGATATCTGATAATGGGCTACCAAATAAAGAAATAAGCTTAATTACTAAAATTGTTCACGTAGAACTTGGATATCTACCTATTTAGATGTTGAAGTGATTTCTGCATTCAATTATCATAGAATCAGGCAGTCGCTTAACTTCTTTCCAAAACTAAGTTCTCAATTTCTAAAATTTACAACAGGGGAATTGTTACTTCTGCATAAAATAACCCCTACAATGGGAAACATTTCCTCATTACTAAGGCATGTTAATTCTTTCCTTTAAAAAAAAAAAAAGGTAAAAAGAACAGACAAGAGAATTGAAAGGTATGATGATGACAATAATATTTTTAAATTTTTGGATATCTATTACTTAATTACCCTACTAATATTCATACATGTATAATAAGCACCCATTTATTTATATAATGTTTTCAGTTTTTAAATTAATACTTGTACCAGTAATATGTAAGGATGGTCCAATTGTGTTCTAAACAGGAATATGTCTTGATTAAAAATTTTTGTTTCTTCTGTGAGAGTGCAAGAATTAAGTAGTAAGATGATCACTATAGAACAATTCATGATATAAAGTTTTCATCCAAAATAATTAATTCTCTCATTTTTTGAAATCTTAAATTTTTCTGAAATGACTTTACTTCCTTTCTGCACTAACATCTTTTATTTTTCACACTATATGAACCTGATTTAGTGAATTTTTATCCAACATATTGCCTTTTACTTAACTATACTGCTTCTAAGTCCACTGGGAAGTTTATCATTTACTAATGTTCAAACTAAAGCAGACTTTAGGCAAGAATCCACAGCTTCTTCAAAAAATATTGTGCACAATCAGTTGAAACGCCAAAAGTTTGCCTTAATAAATGAGCTCTTCATATTTTGTCCAAAAAAAAAAAAAAGCTTAATTTATCAGTAGCCCTACATCATGGGTTTTCAAGAATTTGAATGTGACATTTGGTGACTTAAGTTTTACTTTATTTTTTATAAAAGCAAAACTCAACAGAAGGAATCTTATAAATTTATGACTGTGTCTTTCCTCTGTCTACGTTCTCCAGTGGACTCAAGATCTTTAGACAATTTACTATTTACTAAGTTCCACGGAGAAATCTGTAAGATCACAAGTCTCTTGTTGAATGCAACCAGAGTTCAAGAGTAGAATAGTCTATGAAATGAGAGCAGACAGCATATGGGTTCCATACTTATCATAGCAGACTACTTACAGTACCAATATACAATCAGCAGAGATAAAACACTTGGCAAGTAGTAACATGCAAACATATACTATGGTTTCAAAGCATATTGCATTTGAATTGTGAATGACTTTGGTGCTTCCAAAAAGGCCTGTTTCCCAAGAAACTAAAAGTCAGAGATAAACCATTTTTTCCACTATCTTTGAGCAATAATAGAGAAGACTGTTAGTAAATTTTGTCACTGTTCACAGACATTTCAATCATCTCCAACTTAAATAGCCTCATTTTCTACTTTGGCCTAATGGTAATGAATTGGAAAAATATATTCGTTTTGTCATTATTTAGAAATACAACTACCAGTTCATCAGCTTATACTAATACAGATTGACTTAGGTTGGCACTGGATTTTACTAGGTGGCTGCTCCCCTATCTTTGTCATTTTGTGGCACTCTTGCTCCCCAGCAATCACCCTTATCCCATATTTCCATGCTTTAAAGTTTGCCAGGACTGGCAAAAAAAAAAAAAAAAAAAAGCATTAAGATAGCCAAAGAAGCTATAACAGCCACTAAGGGAAGCTAGTGGTAAAACTGATATGGCTCAAATCCTTTGGACCGTTCTTTTCCACTGTTACATATGGCTCTCCACTCTCTCCAAACCAGAATCTTCTTGGACCTGCTCCTACTATTTTCATGGCAGACTTTTATCACCTACAAATGTACCTTTGGGTCACATTTTCTGAAGGCTCTGTTTTCCAAGGTTCCCAACTTCAAACCTACATTTTAGTGCCTTTTTCAACTGAGAGGAGGAAATTACCTTTATGAACTTTCTCACATTCATTTTTTTTTAAGGGAGACTTTCTAGAGCCTATGCTTAAGTCCATAAGACAAATCTACTTGTATGAGTAGACACTAAACAGGGAGGTGGCAGGTGAGTGAGAGGGTTAATGTACTTATTATGATGTATATATACAATACTATATCATTACTTAACAATAAAATTAAAATTTACCATTTTGGACTACACACAATCAGGCACCTCACTAGGCACTTTACATGCATTATTTCCTTCCATTCACACAGTAATCCATGTGAGGGTAGGGGTGTGGATGTTCTTATCTCTATGTTTTATGTATATAACAGCAAAGAGAAGGTAAATACCTTTCCTAGGGTTACTCAGCTGGCAGAAGGAAGAGCGAGATTCAACCTTAGATATACCAGACCCAAAAGCAAAGTCTTTTCTTGAGTCTCCCTAAAATGTTGCTGTGGCAGATTCTACTGGCCATTTATCAAAAGTAGTCCTTTTTGTACATCCAGATTACTGTTTCCTAACATCCCTTGCAGTAAGGTGTATACATGTGACTGAGTACTAGCCAATGAAATGTTAGGGGAAGTTATAAGTTCAAATCGAGGCCATATGCAAAAATGTCTCCCATGCATGATCCTCTAGATATACCAGACCCAAAAGCAAAGTCTTTTCTTGAGTCTCCCTAAAATGTTGCTGTGGCAGATTCTACTGGCCATTTATCAAAAGTAGTCCTTTTTGTACATCCAGATTACTGTTTCCTAACATCCCTTGCAGTAAGGTGTATACATGTGACTGAGTACTAGCCAATGAAATGTTAGGGGAAGTTATAAGTTCAAATCGAGGCCATATGCAAAAATGTCTCCAATGCATGATCCTCTATACTCTTTCCCCTCTGCCAGTTTGATGTTGATATGTAAGTCAACCCTGAAAGTCAAATGTTAAACTTGGCAGAACTTCTATTAACCTGAGCTGCTGAATGACTATGTGGTAGAGAATCCATCTACAAATCCATCACTTTTACCCCACAACCTGGAACTGCCTTGAACTACTGAGTGATCAAAATATTATTTCCTATTGTATTTGAGCCCTTATACATTTTTAATGTTTATTTGTTACAGTAGTTATCTCACTTTAACTAAACAGTCTGTTTACAAATGCAATCTTAAAGGATTTACCTAAGAAAATAAAACCTAGCATAAATTATAATGATAATGTTTTCTAAAATTTGATAATCTGAAATATGGAAGAATTTCATTGCATAGTCTAAATATGGCATCTAAAATATCAATATGTGAGAAACTTAATTTGGCTTAATGTTTTCACTCTCATTCATATAATATTATCCCTAGGAATAATTTACTAATAATTTACTAACCATTTGGTCAAAATGAAAATGCAAGGTAATAATGTCTATTAATGAAATTAGACCACCATCTTGCCCATTTATATCTTTCTATTAATAATACATATCAATAATAATTTTAAATGTGAATTTTAGAAACTTAGATTTAATTTATAGACCATTAGCATTCATTTCCAATTAGAGTGCAAAGAAGGCATTTACTAGCCTGCACCTATCAAGCATTTTCCTTCCACATACTTCCAATTGTTTACTTCATTTATTTGCATAATTCTCTCTTTGCTTACCCTGCTCAGTGGCTTATTCAAACATTAGAAAATTAACAAAAATAAAGAATAATTTTACGTGAGCAAATGCAGTAGCATGAATGAAAACATGAAGGAAACTATTCAAAAAAATGTACAAAACAACTTTAGGAAATGACACTGCATTTGGAGACACAGCTTAGTCCTATAATTACCATTGTCCCGGTGGTCATATTTTGGCTTTGGCTGGTAGAAGAGGAATTAAGTCAAATCTAACTAAACATCAAGGGACCTTAGATGTCAACTTTCAGACCCAAGGAGTGATTATCAGCGAATGTAATATGGGTATATCAGTAGACCACAAACCCTTCACAGGTGCGCTGTCAAATTTTAAACAAAATGTGAAATTTACAATTTTGCAACTGAGTGTACCTACTAAAATGGCAATGCCTGTTAGATGCAGTTTCTTGAGTTATCTAATGCAATGTAGAATAGAATTTTTAGCTCCTCATTTATTGATATGCAAGCTAATAGATAGGTAAAATCCTTGCATTGTGTTAATTTTTTTATCACAAAATTTGAACAAAACTTCAAAATAGTGGTTACCTCCCATGGAGGAAAGGAGAGAATGGCAGAGGAAAGGACAGGGAGGAACCAATTAGCTTTACATAAGTTATGATAATGTTTTAGGATTGGCTGTGGATTTTCAGACATTCACGATATTATAAAATAAATAACAATAACAAAAAATAGAGGTGAGACATGCAAAGGACCAATTGATAATGAATCATGATGATAAATTCATTCTGTTCACTGAATATCCTAACTACCAACACTATCAACCACGGGAAAAAAAAAAAAAAGAATTAAGCCTGTGCAAAAGAAAGACCATGATGCATTCTTTACTGGTACATGTGACCATCTTTGGCTTGAGAGCGCTTATGAGAGTCAGGGTAGAATAGTACACAGTTATCCTCTTTTCCCCAGTGTGAAGGCCAACCCAGTGGATTACCATTGAAGCTTTTATAGATGCTATGAGACAGTCTTAAACAGTAGTGGTGACTGTGTATTAATTTTAGCTGACTTGTTTCATGTATTTTGGGGTCTTTTACTACCTTTAAAATATGGTGCCAACATTCTACTATTTAAAAGTATCCTCAAAGAGAAAGAATGTGGAAACATCTTGTCTAGAGAACACTGGAAAGAATGGAATCATTTAGCAGTATACTCCTTTAAAATGCTGTAATGAACTCCAGAGGTGTCCTAAAAGATCTGGGACAAATCTGTATTTTGCTGGAGACTATTAGAAGTTCATCTCAGTCTAAAATTCAGAATGAATCCAGAGAAAAGCCTCTAGACTTACTGAAACTTCTCAAAGTTTTTAATTCCTAACTTAAGAAACGGTAGAGTTTAGTGACTCTAAAGCTGACTGCCTGTATTCAAATCTAAGCTCAGCCACTCAGTAACTCTGTGATCGGAGTAGGATACCAACACTCTGTCCAGCATAGTTTCTTCCTTTGCAAAATGCAAATAATCAAGATATCTATTTTATAGGGTTATTGTGAGACAATATACACAAAATTCTTAAAATAGGATTAATACCTCACACATAGTGAGAACCATTAAATGTTAGATATGACCTTTATAGCAGCTTCAAGGACTATGAAGATCTACAAGAAAAGGCAGTTTTGATTATTTTTTTTAATGTGGCAGATATTTAGATGGAACAGGTTCACAGTATCAACTTAAGCCACAGCAGAACCAAACCAATGACTTCAATAAGTATTCATTATTTATTTAATGACATCAGTGTTTTTTAAGAAAATGACTTCTTTTAAGAAGTTTTTTAAGCATGCCTTATTTGTGACTGTGACTCTCAGTCCTGAGAGAAACAGAAAGCTCAAGGATTTTTTTTTAAGTTCTTATGATAATAACCTCCTTGTAAATTTCAACCAAATAAGAATGTGTTTCTATATAAAGGTGAAAAATAAAACTACACTGTTTTGTAATCTATTTTCAACTGATAATAAATGTATATTATTCCATTTTACTGACTGCATATTAGTCGATTACATTATTATAGCATTACTTATTTAACCCATGAATGACATAATTTATATTAAAAAATTATTTACTCTCAAGTTTTGTCCTATTATTTGAAAACAAAACAAGATAACTGTCCCTTTTTTATTTTTTTAATTTTTTTTATTTTTTTTTTTTGCGATATGTGGGCCTCTCACTGTCGTGGCTTTCCCGTTGCCGGACGCGCAAGCTCAGCGGCCATGGCTCACGGGCCCAGCCGCTCCGCGGCATGTGGGATTCTCCCAGACCGGGGCACGAACCCGCGTCCCCTGCATCGGCAGGCGGACTCTCAACCACTGCGCCACCAGGGAGGCCCCAACTGTCCCTTTTTTAAACAGATGTCAGAATATTTTCCTGGAATAAAGTTCTAAAAACTCTAATGGCTTTAAATTTGTTTTTTTAATTGCTAAATTATTTTCCAAATGGATGGGATTTTACTAGGCTAAGAAACTGTCCTCTTTCCTATATCCTGACAACATATTACCAGCAGTTAGGAGACTGTCCGGTTTCCTATATCCTGACAACATAGTCTTTTTAAATTCTGCCAATCTTATTCTGCGAAAGATTATAGCAAAGTGCTGCCTCCATTTGGATATATGTGATTGAATATGTTTAGCATATTTCCAATTTTTTTATCAATAGCATATCCATATTTTGCTCCTTTCTCTATCAGGGCATCTGTTTTCCTTTTTTTTTTTTTTTTTTTTTTTGGGTAAGGGGGCCCCCCCCCCTTT
>NW_006797971.1:397807-409800 GCF_000442215.2 Lipotes vexillifer | reverse complement strand
CCTCTCCCGTCGCGGAGCACAGGCTCCGGACGCGCAGACCCAGCGGCCATGGCTCACGGGCCCAGCCGCTCCGCGGCATGTGGGATCTTCGCGGACCAGGACACGAACCCGTTTTCCCCGCATCGGCAGGCGGACTCTCAACCACTGCACCACCAGGGAAACCCTGTTTTCCTTATTGATTGTGGACACCTTTTAATTGCTTAAGGATATTAGCCATTTGTCAAATGTTTCAACTAATTTTTCCAGCCAGACCTTTTTATTTTATTGTTATTTACGATGTTTATAGTATTATTTTAAAATGAGGAAAACTGGTAACACCTACTGAAATCAGGAATATGAAACATCACTGTATGTTACTTCATATAGCCAGTACTTCAAAAACACTCCTGAAGAATGTTACAAGACACAAAAAAAGTTCACATTAATAATATGTGAAATGAATAATCAAAAAATAAAATTCTATATGTATTATAACCTTAAAGTTGAAAAACAGAATGTAGATTTAAGACAGTAAAGATATATAGAAAAATATTAGCCCCTATTATCTCTTGGTGAAGGAATTATGCATGATTTTTGTCATTCTCTTTATTCTTTTCTCTGGTACCCACATGTGCTTTTTAAAATTTTTAACAAAATGTAATAGTAAAACCAATTTTTATCAGTGACCATTTGAACCAAACATCCAGTATAAGAAAAGCTGATGCCACTTAAGGATTTCTGTACCTCTCTGTAAACATAATAAAATTCTACATCTATACAAGATAAACACTTCATCCTAAAAAACGCACTCATCTAAAATGCAGACATGATCATTGTAGTGCTAATTAAATTTTATTATGACAATAAGAGGGGCAAGACTGCAGGGTGAGATTTGATTTAACGTGGAGCTAAAGTGTTTTATTGCAAGATTTGCTTATAGACAGACCTAATTACTACAATTACACTTACATGTTTTTGTCCCTAAAAAATAGTATTTTTAAAAGATAGTGCATTTAAAAGGAGAATAATTTCACACGTCTATACAATTTGATCACGTTATGACAATGGTATAAGTGAAGCATTTAATGAGGAAACTCATGAAAAACAAAGTAGTTACACCAATCCACTGATTCTAATTCAAGACTTGTCAAGGTTTACAAGACCAAAGCAGATTAAACATTAAGGTATTAGTGTATAAATATAAAAGTTTCCTGAAAACATCTTCTATTTTAGGCTGTATCTGTGAATATTCATCTTACTTATTGCAAATTTTCTATATGAAGATTGGTATTATTTGCTAATCTTAATTATGGAAAGAAAAGATATGAGATGAGTATTTAATTGTTCAATTATAATTGTCCTGCAGTCAAGCTGATATAGATATAGAATTATTAATAGGTTACATTACTTATTTTAACACTTGTTTATGATGGAATATGATTTTGTACAATAGTGACCGGTGGGAATTTTGTCAATATATTCATCTTCAATCTAAGGGCTGCTAATAATAAGTCATGCCTTTTCTTATTCACAACAAAGCAATATAAAAACTTATGTAAATGCAGATTTTTATCCCCTCACTTACTGATTTAATAGATATTTACTGAGCGTTGATTACACTTCAGTCATCATGCTAGAAGCAGCAACTGCAACACTAAACAGAGCTGGTGCCTGCCAAGGGAACTTTCAGGACAGTGAGGCAAGAACAGAAGCACAAGTTAACATAGCATAACTGTACATAAAGTGTGGTGAACATTATGATAAAAGAGATCAGCGTGTCTTAAAAGCCTAGCGGGCAAGATACACTTTCAAAGAAGTGAATGGTATGTTAGGCAGGCTGAAAGGACTGTGACTCAAGCAGGGGGAAGTGTCCATGGGAAGACTTGAAAAAGTCATTTATGGCTGAGGATAAAGGTGGCAAGATATGTCGTTGGAAAGATGGCAAAACACTTTCAGCCTGTGCAGGAGTTTCGACTTTCTCCTAAGAGCAACAGGAAACCTTTAAAGATTTTAAGTAGGGAAGGGGCATGATTATATTTGCATTTCAAATCACTCTGGCTACTGTGTGGAAGAGATTTGGATGGGAACTGGCCAGGAGGTTACTGCAGGTGTGTGGTGGTCTAGATAGGGTGATGGGGAAGCACCCAGAGAAGCGGCTGAACTTGGGAAACATTTAGGAAGAAAAATCAGTGGCACTTGGTGATTGAGTGAATGTGAGAGTAAAGACAAGGAGGCTTCAAGAATGCCTACTGCCAGATTTGGGGCCCCAAATCTTTATTTTTATAAATTATAGGTAACTTCAAATCGATGGTCACTAAAGATAACCTGATTCCTTAAAAGAATTCTCTTGATTAAATTTTATATAATTCCTTTTAGTCAGTAAAGACAACTTAAATTGTTTAAATTTCACATTGAATAGATTTTTCTTATTAAGTATTTTAGCCTATATTTCATCAGATAATAAGTTATGTAATGAAAAAGCTGTCTTAAATTAAGGCATGATGCATTGTTCCTATTCCTTAGATATTTTCATTTAAAAACTTAAATGCAATTTTTAAAGGCTATATCTGAGTTCAAATTGATGTTATTTTAACAAAACCATTGGATTGGATCGCTGGAGCTCAAGCTAAAGAAGCATAAATATTGAACAAACAAAAAAAACGAAATTGTACAAAGCGACTTTTATCTGATTATCTGTGTTAAATACAACACATTTTCAGCTTACCTGTTATTTGAACAATAATTATTAACCCACTCTTTATCTCCAAACTTTCACAAAAAGATACAACTTTTAAAAGATAAACTGGCTATTAACCTACTTGGGTGTGGAGGTAACAGGGTTTTTTTAATTAAAATTATTAGCAGAATCTTTTCAAAATGAATTAACACCTGGATGTGCACAGTACAACTTAAAAGTTCAACAAATGTTAACTGGATCTTAAGTAAGTAATTGATTTGCTAGTGAAAGCTATGTTTTGGATACTAGAGATACAGCATTTCAAATCAACTTGAAACTAGCTATAAAAAAGTGTTCATCTGGTAAGCATTTATCTTAAAAAATTAATCATGAACTTCATTATTTACCCAATGTCTTTGTACTCATTTTTGTTCTCACTAGTCAGAGCACCTCAGGATTAGACATGGATCCCAGTCACAGTTCTACCATTATTAGCTGTGCAATCTTAGACAAGACTTAACCAGCAATTTAGTAATAAATTTCTTCATTTATAAAATATCAAGCTTTCCTCAGAGAGTCATTGTGAGGATCAATCAAGAAAATATATCTGAAAAGACAAAACCCAATATAAATATAACATTATCTCACTTCATGATTGGCTGCTAAAAAAGTCTTTTTATTAGATATGCCCTCTCTGTAAATCTGGTTGCAAAATTCATATTGATTTGTAATACAAATGCTTTGTAAAAATTTTTGTAGCTGTTAATATATTTATACCATTTGTAGCTGTTAATGTATTTATACCATTAAAATATATCTGCACAAGTATGTGGTATAACATTTTGTGTTACAAGGGTCCCCCAAAATGACTGAACATATACTAAAATAAATAAATAACATGAGCTTAGATTATGAATTGTTTATAATGATAAATTTCTCATTTCAGAGAAGAATCCATTATGTTTATTTACTCAAAGCTGTGATCTCCTTTTTGTATCAGAATCAAGTTATTATATAACTGTTTCATTCTCTTTTGGTAACTTAAGAGTGTGAAGTAAGCCTCTTTCCTTAGTAAAAGTAAAAGGCCACAAATACATTTGTTAAAAACCAATGATGCCATGACATACGTTTCAGAATGGCTAAAACAGAAAATAATGACACCATCAAATACTGGCAAGGATGCGGAATGTTTGGATCACTCCTATTTTACTGGTGGGAATGGAAAATGGTACAGCCACTCTGAAAAAGAGTTTGGAAGGTTTTTTTGAAACTATATGTGTAGGGCTTCCCTGGTGGCACAGCGGTTAAGAATCCGCCTGCCAATGCAGGGAACACGGGTTCGAGCCCTGGTCCAGGAAGATCTCACATGCCGTGAAGCAACTAAGCCCATGCGACACAACTACTGAGCCTGTGCTCTAGAGCCCGTGAGCCACAAATACTTAACCCGTGTGCCACCACTACTGAAGCCCACGCGCCTAGAGCTCCACAACAAGAGAAGCCACCGTGATGAGAAGCCAGCACACCACAACTAGAGAAAGCCTGGACAGAGCAACGAAGACCCGATGCAGGCAAAAATAAATTAATTAATTAACTAATTAATTTAAAAAAAACTATATGTGTATTATATAACTATTGTGCTCTTGGCCATTTATTTCAGAGATATGAAAACCTATGTTCACACAAAATATTGTACACTAAAGCTCACAGCAGCTTTATTTATAATAGTCAAAAACTGACATCAGCCCAGATAACCTCCAACAGGGAACAAAACGTGGTTCATACATATCATGGAACACTTATGATTCAGCATCAAAAAGGAATGTACTGCGCATACAATGACCTGGCCAAAACTCAAGACAATTACATTGAATGAAAAAAGCCAATCCCAAGATATTTCATACTTTATGATTCTGTTTACATAACATTTTTAAATAACAACATTCAGAAATGGAGGACAGAATAGTGGTTGCCAGTGGTTTGAGATGGGGTAGGAGTGGGAGGAAGGTAGGTATGGTTTTAAAAGGAGAATAAAATGGATCCTTGTGGTGTTGTAACTGTTCAATGTCCAGACAGTGATGGTGGATACATGAACCTACACAGGTAGCAAAACAGTATAGAACTTACACACACACACACACACACACACACACACACACACACACACACAGGAGTACAAGTGAAACTGGGGAAACATGAATAAGACCAATGGATATATCAATATCAATATACAATTATGACATTATACCAGAGTTCTACAAAATGTTACCATTAGATTAACTGATTAAAATATACAAGGCATTTGTGTGTATTATTTCTTATTTGTGTGTATTATTTCTGCATGTGAATCTACAACTACCTCAATAAATGTTTTAACTGAAAAATAATTAATGGTGTTGCATAAATAATATTAAGGAAACAACTACATGTGTATAAATATTAGGATTTTGTAAATTGTTAAATTCTAAAAGCACATTTTTGTTTTATTTTTTACAAAAAAGAAATACTAGATGAAAATTTTATATAGGTTTTCTTATCAATAAATGTCATACCAAAAACAATTCATTAAAAACAGTTCATTAGCTTTTCTTCAGGATGTATTTTATTTTACTCAACTTTTATTTGATAGCAACATGTAATACTTTCTTATAAATGGTTCCCATGTATCAGAGCTAAAAGACTCATTGTTTATTCAGTTCAGAAAAAGAGGTTTATAACTGAATTACACCTACTAATTCATTTACTGACTTTGTAAAACAATTATCTTACATATAGTTAGGATTAATTGACCCAAATAAAGTCAAATTTCAAAACAGAACTGTGGTACAGTTTGTTTTTATTACTGTGGTTAATAAAAGAGATCAAATATATTTTGTTAAGATCTTAAATTTTTTTTAAATTCTATTAAATTTACTTGTTTTTCTCCTAGAGTTTACTTCTTGGAGTATAAAAAGTAAACATTTCAATGAAATTGTGCTGTTTGGATTCTCAGAAATATGGGGAATTTCTTCAACTTAAAAGCAAATAGAGTAGTTGCTATGGAAAACAGTACAGTAGTTCCTCAAAAAATTAAAACTAGAACTATCATATGATCCAGAAATCCCACTTCTGGGTATTTTTCCAAAAGAACTGAAATAAAAATCTTGAAGGGATATTTGCATTCCCATGTTCATTGTAGTACTATTTACAATAGCCAAGAAGTAGAAACAAGCTGAATGTCCATCAATGGATGAATGGATAAAGAAAATGTGGTATATACATAAAATGGAATATTATTCAGATTTTAAAAAGACAAAAATCTTGCAATATACCACAACACAAATGAGCCTTTAGGACGTTATCTCAAGTGAAATAAGCCAGTCACAGAAGGACAATACTGTATGATTCCACCCTTTATGAGACACTTAAAATACTCAAATTCATAGGAGTGGAGAGTAAAATGGTGGCTGGGGGAGAGGGGAATTGAGGAGTTACTAATCAACAGGCCTAAAGTTTCAGTTAAGCAAGATGAATAAGTTCTAGAGACCAGCTGTACAGCACTGTGCCTACAGTTAACAACACTGCATGGTACACTTAAAAATCTGTTAAGAGGCTAGATCTTATGCTAAGCATTCTTACTACAATAAAATAAAATTGTAGAAGGCAAATCTGAATGTGAATTATTTCTTATACATTTCTCTTAGGCAGATCTGCTAACCACCTCTGCTCCTAACATCTTGATGGAGTTTAAGTAGCCAATTTAAGCCACAATAGACTGAAATTTTCAGATGGCTTGAAACTACTGAACAACAGTCGTCATTTGTTAATAATAAGCTTTAGAATCTAAAGAGTTAAAATGTTAAGATTACCCACACAAACCAGGAAGGAGGAGAAAAAATGTAGAATCCTAAAGTGGAAGTGAAAAATAGCATAAACCATCATTTCTAGCAGAAGCTCAAAGATAAGTCATACAGTAAGTTAATGGCCAAGTCATGACTAGAATTACTTCCTCTGTCTATCCTTTCTTCCTCCTCTGCCTTCAGTACCACTCAGTAAACTTCTATTTATTTTTCAAGACCTAGATCAAATTCTGTTAATCCTACCTGGACCACAAGCAGAAATAATTACTCCTTCCTCTGTTCTCAAAGTGTCCCTAATTATTGAGTCACTGATTTATCAATAATGTTCTTTCATTCAACAAATATTTTTTGAGCAAAAACTATATACCCAACACATAGTGCGATGAAAACACAGACAAAAAAAAGTCACTGTTCTTATGCATCTGGCAGTGGCCGGGGGGGAGACAGACAAAAAAGCTTAACAAAGTAAAATATATAATATGTTAGTTACAGTATGTTAGATGAATAAAAGTAGAAGAAAATTGGAAGGGAAGGGAGATAGAAAGTATGTATTTGAAGATGGTGTGTGCAGTTTTATATAGGACAGCCTGGAAAGGTCTCAGTAGGAAGAATAATATTTAATTAAAGATCTGAAGGAGGTGAGGATATGTCCTTATAATTAATTGCACAAATTTACTTCCCTCTATAGGCTAAGATCTTCAAGGTTAAGGACCACATCTAATCATTTTTGTGTGCCAGCATCTAGAACAGGAGCTGCTATGTAGAAGGAACTTAGTAAGTATATGTTGAATGAAAAATCTCAAGTTTCTAAACTTAAAGTCCAGTTGTCTTTCAACTACACTCGGCTCTTTACTTCAGAAAATTATTGAGGTTGAATATAATACTGACTTAGCAGCATACCTAGAACTTCCTACACTCTCACTGCTTGATAATTGAATTTGATAGGAAAATGATTTTCCAAATTTTATAGGCCAGCACATTCAGAGTACAGATGAAGACTAAATCCTAAGAAAGCTGAGGGACAAGCTAGAGGCCACTCACAGTGTGAACTGATGGATCCTCTAAATCTACATCTTCACAACACAAAAAGGATGGAGTCCTAAGTGAATATATTTGATCAGTTTGATCAGTTTCTATCTATCCTACTTTTTGATTTTGTTCCAGGTCTTAAGCTTATTTAAGTATCCCACAGTATGACTAATTTTATATTTAGCACTATTGTCACTGATAGTCTGAGCAGGTTCTCATAGAGTTAAGTAACTTGTACCTGTGGCTACAGACTAAGTTTAAGATATTTTTGCCATCAAACACCTGTCTGCCGTAATACCTCATATCTTAATAAATCACTATACAAAGACCTCCCTGAGAGGAAACTACAAATGGAGGTTCACTTTGGACTGAAACTACGATGGCAGACCTGGAACTAGCATGACCACTCAGTCTGGGAGAATGAAATGGCCAATTTCTTGATGTAAAATGGGAAGAGCATATATGGCTGAAAGCCATATTAGGGACAAAATTACTACTACTTACGTGCTGTTACAAATTGCAGATAAAAGATGATTACACATATTATAGTTATCTTGTTTTCATTTTAAGGACTAAATGATTTAAGATTATAGAAAAGCTAGACTGAATAAAGAGTACAGGACAGGTACATTAATGAAAAATTTACCTTTGTTGCTCACTGTTAAAAACCTTTCAGAGACTCGGGGCTTCCCTGGTGGCGCAGTGGTTGAGAGTCCGCCTGCCGATGCAGGGGATACGGGTTCGTGCCCCGGTCTGGGAAGATCCCACATGCCGTGGAGCGGCTGGGCCCGTGAGCCATGGCCGTTGAGCCTGCTCGTCCGGAGCCTGTGCTCCACAATGGGAGAGGCCACAGCAGTGAGAGGCCCACATACCGCAAAAAAAAAAAAAAAAAAAAAAACCTTTCAGAGACTCATCGTCGACAGGGAACTGACTCTGGTTTGTCACTGAGATAACGTATTTGTGAGTGCATTGATTATTGCTTCTAAAAATACCAATACTTGCATTATGAGTCCTTCAGTGATTCACCATTACCACCAAGAAAAAGTACAAACTCCTTAGGATGAGACACGAAGGTCTTTGTGGTCTGGGTCTTCTCTCCCGCACCAAACATTCCACACACACCCTCAGCTCTCTGCAGTTTCCTGAACATGCCATGCTTTCAAAGCCTACTCTAGTCTCTTTACAATGTACTCCTTTTTTCGCACAATTATGCTTTCCCTCACCTCCCACCTGAGCAAATTCCCTTAAAGTAGTTACCTTCATTTGGAAGCCTTCCTTGAATACCCCTGTATATGCCTCATGAATTAGCACCTCTTCCTCTTCTAAATTCTATTACTGCTGAGCTTATCACACGGTATTAAAAGATTGTTTATATATTTGTCACCTTCACTGACTAAAACTTCTGAGGAAAGTGTCTTATTCATGTTTGAAAAAAAACAAAAATACTGAGCTGAATATGTGAATATAAAACAAAAATAACAGAAACTAACATGTATTGAATGTTTAGTAATTGTCAAGCACTCTTCTAAGGTCAGGAAGCTGAGGCACAGTGAGTTTAAATAACTTGCCCAAGATTACAAAGCTAGTAAGTGACAAAGACTGGATTGGAACCCAAGCACTCTGACTTGAAAGTTCATGCTCTTCACAACTAACCTATAGATATGTCTTAAATACATGTATATGTTTACATGTTTTTAAATAAATAAATAAGCATATCTATATTATTTAAGTATATATATACACATATATATACATTAACTCATGTATATACATTTAAAAATTGACTTTTAAGAATAAACTCTAAACAGCAGAACAAAGTAAATTACTTCAGCGAATTAGAAGTTTTGATAAAAGACCATTCAATATCCTAGAAATTGTCTTCTTTTTCATCACTATACTATAGTACCAGGCTTCATAATTTACAAAACAAACCATCAATGTTTGTAGGTTTTTTAATCTATCAAGCTGTATATCGAGAAGATATGTTATTCATCATGATAAGTGACACACATATCACTATAGAAAAGAGTAAAAATTTTAAATTTATACGTAAGGTCCACATTACAAGATTAGGTTTGTAAAATACTTTTGCTTGTAAAGACAACTACCTGAATAAGTGTTTTATTTAGGAGAACAAAAATACATGCTTATACATATATTAAACAAGCTTTGTTTCAGTAATATTATTTTACATTCCAGAAAGTTTTTTTATTCAATATTTTCAAATGGTTTCCAACTTTGCTGCACACTAAAATCACCTGAGGAGCCATTAAAAAAGCTGATGGTTGGACAACCAACACCCTCCACCTGCCCCTAGCAAGATGTTCTGATACCTGAGCATTAGGGTGTTTTAGAAGTTTGTCAGATGATTCCAATATGCAGCAAAATTTGGGACTAAAATCCAACTGAACTTTACCTGAGTTTACTCTAAGTTTTTACTGGAATTTCTTCCATATCTCATTTAAAAGCAACTGCGACAAATTACTTCAAACGATCTTCAACGCAACAATGCCAGAACTGAACTTGTAGTTTGTGGAACCAACTTTATTACCTGGCTACTGAATTCTTCAAATACGACTTCTTTCATTTTGTCCAATTCTATTCACAGACAACAAAAATCACTTTTTTACTAAATCATCTCTTCAATGACATAGTTAAATTTACTACCTAATCACCAAATTTAATTATACTTCATTTTTGTAAAGTATCAATTTCCATAGGCTTAAAATGGAAAGGCATAGAGCTTGGACACACAAGTAATTTAGAAGAAGGGAAGTTAGAATAAGGGTAAAAATACACGGAAACACAAATGTTTCCTGGTAACAGCATACCACACACTCCCCTATTCTACCCACCCAACCTAATCCCTATTTATAATCATAAGTGTTGCCTCAAATTAAAAATGATCAGTAAGCAATAGTAATATTTATGTTCATGTGGAGATATTGTCTTACAAAAGCCAACTCTAAATATGAGTACATTTACATTTACAGCTATATCTATTACATCGATATTATATATCTAGTAGTCATTAAGATGGTGCACTAGTTCTGGATTCTCTCTTCTCTAGGACCCACGGTAGAATTCCATTTCTTCACATCAATGAACTCAAACATGGCCATTTGACTTAATTTGATAAAAAATGTAAGTGTGGGGGGCTTCCCTGGTGGCGCAGTGGTTGAGAGTCCGCCTGCTGATGCAGGGGACACGGATTCGTGCCCCGCTCCGGGAGGATCCCACGTGCCGCGGAGCGGCTGGGCCCGTGAGCCATGGCCTCTGAGCCTGCGCATCCGGAGCCTGTTGCTCTGCAACAGGAGAGGCCACAGCAGTGAGAGGCCTTCATATACCAAAAAAAAAAAAAAAAAAAAATGTAACTGTGAGTATCATGTGTCACTCCTAAGCAGAAGCTTCAAGAGCCAGTAGAACTTCAACATGTTCTCCTTTCCTTCTGGTACAACTGACAAAGTTCTAGATAGTGACTGCTCCATCCGCCTAGGTCAAGAGGTAGGGACAATGACAAGGTGAAGCAAGGCACCCAGCCAATCCTCACTGTACCCTTAAAACAAGTGAGAAATAAACCTTTGGTGTTTCAGAGTCCTTGAGATTTGTGGGCTATTTTTTACTGTGGTGTAATTTAGTCTATCCTTAATTAAATTTTATATTTAGATATAATTGTGTACATAAATATGTATGTCTGTTGCAGAAAAAATACATCACATTTATAAATTAATTTGTTAGAGTAAGAACTGGCAGTGTCCTGCTCTACTTTGTGTACAATGTTTGTAAAAATACATCCAAGGTAAAACAGTGATGACTAGTCTGTAAAGCATGATGACCAAAGAGTTTTGCTTATCACACACTCATGCTGAGAATTCATTAAGTATTTTTGCTATTAAAGTTGTAAAACAAGCTGTTGGCTCCACTGTGCTGACACCATTAGTCACATTCATCAGTCTCCAGCATGATGATAAATCACTGAGTGATACAACGAAAATGTTGATCATTATAGTTCAGTAACAAATGTACGACTAAGTCTGTGCTCTCACAAGACATCACATCAGACACAAATTTCATAGTGGAATGATTCTTCAGACTTAACATCACATCTGAAGTCTAAATTCATGTATTCTAGTTATTGACATAAAGACTGAAATAAACCCCGTCTTCATCTACAGAAAACAACAAATCTAAAACAGTAGACTCATAGATTGTTAGATATTGAAGAAACCTCCTGGACTGGTTAATTATAAAATTTGAAAGAAATAATGTGTTTCTATTTGATTTTCTGGATTTCCAACTATTTTATAGGTTTGTATAATAAGTATAACTAGAAGCAAGACATTTTACACAGCCATACAATATAATCACCAAAAGACCATATTGCAATGATGTTTTATTAAGAAATATATGGTAAGAATCACTGCCATTGGGCTTCCCTGGTGGCGCAGTGGTTGAGAGTCCGCCTGCCGATG
>NW_006797971.1:396308-397693 GCF_000442215.2 Lipotes vexillifer | reverse complement strand
GACACAAGTTCGTGCCCTGGTCCGGGAGGATCCCACATGCCACGGAGCGGCTGGGTCCGTGAGCCATGGCCACTGAGCCTGCGCATCCGGAGCCTGTCCTCCACAATGGGAGAGGCCAGAGCAGTGAGGCCCGCGTCCCGACCAAAAAAAAAAAAAAAAAAAGAATCACTGCCATTAATGACAAAAATTGTGTAATATAGTTATTGATGCATTGGTTAGTGTTAGAGAGTGGGTCAGGGTTAGAGAATCAAAAATAATAGTAAACACACTCTAGTGCACAACTTAATATATGTGAAATTTCATAGTGTTCGTGAATCATCACAAATGGGAAAAAGGTTTCTTTACTTTTTAAAGAAACTATCATTGAGAAGGTAAATTTAAATTAAGAAAATATGGAACACATATATGGATTTAAGGAAATTCTATTTTTTTATTCTCTCATTTAAGTTTTATCTTAGATTGGAAAATCCTGAAAGGCCTTTAATATTTGTTTTAAATTATATATAAAGCCTATCTACAGCACAAACGGCATGTATGGTCTCACTAAATAATATTCTCTCCTTTTTTTAATCTAAGTCTAAGAATAACGTAAGGCAAGAATTCTGCATATTTTTTGGAATAATAAAAGAGTGGTATATATAAGCTAAAAAAACAAAAATGTGAAATTTAGTGTAAATATGTATTATTAGCAGTTGTAATTACCTCCCACTTCATAGTTATTTCACTTAGATTATGACACTTAAACTGTTCTTGTATTGACTCTTCATCATATAAGTTTCTAGCATGTACACAAATATGCACGTCTATCCTTATATTCATAAGATAATTTATTATTGAGTAATTTCTAACCTTAAAATAATGAAATACAGCTACATTCTCTGATGATTGACATTTTAAGTCCTACATTTGGCAAAAGTTTTATAATGGTATGGATCAAATTTGTATTAAAACATAAATTATAAACATTTCAGTCTTTAAAGTTATAAAAAAGCAATTTTAAGTAAAATGATCTAAACTATTTTATTATAAAACCTCTTCGCTTTTAAGATAAAATAAACACAACTAAATTTATATAATACTTGAAATAATATAATGTTATCTGAGTGGCTAGAACTCAGGCAAAAGTCATTATTTATATTTTAAAATTAAATTAATGGATTGGATATAGACAAGTTTTTTAATGTATTCCTATTTTGTTTGTTTCAAAGTTATATTTTTCAGTGGCAGGACCAATAAACTTAGGTTAAAAGTAGTCTTTAAATGGTGCCCCTTACCAAATTCAACTACATCACCTTTAACATTGTTCTACCAGAAGGACTCCTACAAATTTTAGAAATTTCTAAGAGGGAAATTTGTGAATTCAAAAGTTAGAAAGACATATTGAC
>NW_006797971.1:381932-396298 GCF_000442215.2 Lipotes vexillifer | reverse complement strand
GGGAAAGATATTACATCAAAATAGTCAATGAACAAAAAGATAAATACTTATTGTAATACCTGTTTTGACGAATAAGTACTGCTACAAGGGAAGGGGAAGGGATGGCTTCTCTCTTTTCCAGGCTTGTGCTCTTACCCCTTCTCCCTCGGCTTGCTAATACCAATTTCTAAAATCGTTCAGCTTTGGACCAAAGAGTGGGGAGTAGAAAAGTCCTTTCTTTTTTTTTTTTTTTTTTTTGCGGTATGCGGGCCTCTCACTGTTGTGGCCTCTCCCGCTGCGGAGCACAGGCTCCAGACACGCAGGCTCAGCGGCCATGGCTCACGGGCCCAGCCGCTCCGCGGCACGTGGGATCTTCCCGGACCGGAGCACGAACCCGTGTCCCCTGCATCGGCAGGCGGACTCCCAACCACTGCGCCACCAGGGAAGCCTGAAAAGTCCTTTCTTGATTGATGAGGAGCTAGTGCTGGAGCTCTCATAACTTACTAATTATTTCAATTGATTCTTTGCTCCTAAGTACTTTTATGAACTCGACAATGAAGACATATTTCTTCTTCTACCCTTCCCCTTTAGTATGGATTTTCTTACCTAAAGTTCCCCTGACAAGGGCAAATGCAACATTCTTACTCATTAATGATCCTGTAGTATATGCAGCTTCTAGACTAAAATGATGCCACATAAGCTCTTTCCTGTTAAGTCCTCATCTGGTCCACGGGAAAGACCTATTCTTTTTCTTTCAGATCTACTATGAAGTCCAACACAATCATGTCTTCGTCACTCCGAAGTCTAGGTAATTAGTCAGCCTTTCTCTCATATACCAGTCCACCATATCCTTCAAACTGATAAACCCTCTCTTTGGTTTTCTTAAAGACACACTCATGGAGAGAATTATGCACACACCCATGCTGCTTTGGAAGATGTGGGACTGGAAATCACAGCACACCAGAATCTCTCTTTGTAAATCTTCAAACTCCTCCTTAATTTTGGTAAACTGTTTAAGAATCCCGATACTAGTTTTTCCCTTTCTTTCTTCTTTCAAATTGATCATGATAGTCTTGTATTTTGGAATGAGGTTCCTATTGTCTTCAATTCTCAGCTAAAACTTCCATTCCAAATATATTCAATTACACATATCATTTGAAATGAGGTAACTTTTGTTTTACAAAACAGCTTAAAATGCATTTCTGTACCATGTTACTGCATTTTAAAAACAGATCATAAAATGTTAAGCCCCAATTGCCAAGTTTTGTAATCTACATCAGCCTGATGAATAGGGTAATTCCCTCTGCACTACTTTGTGATATGTGCATACAGACTTAAGCAAATAGTATTTTTATAGTTCTTTACAGGAGGCAAAGTCCTTGCATACCTAGGTGCTCATTTACTCATGATTCCAAATAAGTGGGAAAGTTAAATACCCACACACACATCTGACCATATCCTTCAAAATAACTCAGAATACTAAACAGTCTCCTGTTTATATCCACTTTACTCAACTGGATAAGCCATTTTTACTTAAGTTTAATTTAATTGTGATGATCATAATTAACAGTGGTTGGAAGAAATACAACTGTTAAGCAGTCCTATAGTTCTAGTTCTAGTTCGTATACCTTGTTTTGTCTTATGCTTGCTAATGGAATGCATCTGCTTAATTTCAAAATCCAGTAACACAAACAATATGGGGGTAGCACAGTATAGCAGAAAGAGCCCTGTGCTTGAAACCTTCATCTAGTTCAGGTCTGTATTCCCATTTCTCTTATTATTTAGACTGTTTAATAGATATTACCAAATTATTCTAGTAAGAATTTACTCTTACATAAATATGTACACGTGTGTGCATTCATAGATAGCCACACAATACTTCACTTATCTTCTGCTGATAATATGTTAACTATAGTGATTCTGTTTCAGGAAAAAAAATCTTTAAAATAATAAAACAACAGTATTGTCCAGGATAACTCATAGCTACAGAAATCAGGTAAGCTTATTTAATCTTTCAGATTCTCAGTTATTTTCAACCATAACATAGGGATAAAATGCCAGCTTACTACTTTCCAGAGTTATTAGGATCTGATGAGATAATTTATGTGAAAATGCTCCATAAAATGGTACAAACAGATGAGGTGGTTGTATCACACTCCTAAACATACACACACAAACCCCAAAATTCAAAAACAAACTTGCAGTATCTCATGGGACTTCATCTCTGAAATTTCCTGACTGCTATTAAAGCTGATTTAAATTTCAACAGTAACATGCTTTACCACTAAATATCACCATTTAGAGTACTTTATGTAGAGGAATGTTTTGTAAAACTTCTTTTGGCAGATTCATTGCCCTATTAGTGAAAAACTATAAAAATTATATTTTCATTCTATGTTCTTTTAAGAACTTTAAAACATCAAAATGATTTAAGATTTGCAATTTAGCAGGTTGAATATGCCTTTAGTAGGTAGAGGTGTCTTGCATACCAGAAGTTCATCTACAATTTGGAAGATGATCTTTCTACTAGAATTCTGAAATGCTGTAAAAACTTTATGTGGCACTGAATTTCTTCATTCCAAAAACTCAGGGCTTTCTAATATGACCAGTTTAAAGAAATTCCTAAGGTTTCAATCTTAGTATTTTAAATGAAATTGTTAAATTGGATACTTAACTTTAAAATTTCTGATCCTAATAAAAATATGAAGTTGTTTAACAATTCCTTTCTAGTCTTACAATATGCAGAAATTAGAAATGAGTACAGCACTTCTTTTTTTTTTTTTTCTCCCTAGCTTGCTTTCTGTTTCATATGAACCTGAACTAGAAAGCATACTGAACTGATTTAAATTGGAACCCACAGAAGGAAGCTGGCTAAAGACATGGAGGCTAACTCATAGTCTGTGACCAGACTGGTTTGTCTAATGATGTAGTTGTTGTCACAATAAATGACTACATGAACAGATTTCTGTCTAGTTAGACATTTGGCTTGAAATAAACATTCGGAGAACTGAATCCAAACATCGACTAGGCCAAAAGTTGCCTTAAGCTCTGCCAACATAATGCTAATTCAGCTAGGAGTAACATGCTTTTTTGTTTCACAACAAATGAGTCTTTGAATCCATTAAACTGAATCTGATGATGATTTCAGGAACATGTCCGATGAGAACATTATCCCACTGCAGTAGGTCTGGAACCTAATTTTCCTGTCAAAAGTCACTTACCTACTTTGGTATTCTAGAATTGGAAGGAATGATCCAAGAATTGAGAGAGGAAATCCTTTGGCTGTGTAATTTGAGTAAGAAAAAAAGGCCCATGTTTAACCACTTACTTTATTTTGTAATACCTATTTTATAACTAGGTCTAGAGATTATTCATTTGTCTGAAATTAGCCCTAGCCCACCTTCTTAAGGCTTCATTTAAAAGCAAGACAAACCTAATGAAAAAATAGCAGCATAAGTGAAAACAATTTACATAGGGCTCTATTTGCCTGTGTCACTTATCTTGGAATGCTGTGTACTTGTATTTGTAGATTTTTCATCCCAGAATGCCATGTAGAAATAGTGGGAAAATATTAGTAAATAAAGAATGTAACACAAATAGTTATTTGAATGGAAAAAATATACCAAAGAGGAGACTTTCCAAATTAACTGAAGACTTAAAGGGATATAGATGTCTAATCAACATCAGATGTATTTACTTGAAGGACACTGATATACTATATATATCATTGATATTCTAGGACAAAATAAAGAGAAAATACCTGGTTAAATATGAATACAAATCCCTGGTTGAGTAGCTCAACACTGATATTCTCTAAACTGTGTTTCTAATGGTGTTTATCTTCCTCTTTTAAATAATAAACTGTTATTTTCTGTACTGATGTCAAAGACAGATAATGGCTCTTTATTTAGCAAGCATGCAACAATTGGAGAATTTCTTTTTTCCATTCAACTTATGATATTATCCATGGGCCCATAGCAAGCTGCAAAATTTGTGGAGCCCCATGAAAATGGAAAATATAGTGTCCCTTATTCAAATTAATAACTTCAAGATGGTGACAACAAAGCATGGAGCCCTTCTGAGCACAGGGCCCTGTCTAACTACACAGATTGCAAACTCACGAAGCCAACCACACATGGACCCCTCACTAAAACTTTCTATTGACTTGCGTTTGTATTGCTAATAGGATTGCAAAATACATGGAGCGTCCTTACTAAAGCATCATTCCTTGCCAACTCAATCAATGCAAAGTAACCCTCACTGTGTCCACCCATACCTATTTATCTGCCACATCAAAATGAACAGGCTATCGAAAACATGGCAGCAAGGACAAGAAGTAGGGAAATTAAGACACACATCAAGCTCTCCAGTTTCCTGCCTTTGATAGAAATGCACAAGAGTGTACTGTTTGCAACATCCTTTCATTCCTTTGCTAGAAAGGTCTGGCTCACACCAATGAAGACTTGTGAAAAGATTCCATCCTTCGGAAAGTGGTTTAGAAGTATTTGCTCATTTTCAAGATCTTTTCTTCCTACATTCAAAAAGACAATGAATATCTATGATATCTGAATTAAAACTCTTGAACTTCAAACTGCCTTGTTCTTGAATCATTCAAACTCATATAATGCATTCACATAAAATATGAATAAAACCTTTAAAACCCTGACAAGATTAAATTAACTGATCTATATATATATGAGCTTTGTGAAACACTCAAGTTCAACTCTTACATCTTTATTAGCAATGCAGTATATTACTGACATATATATGTAGTCTGGGGTCTCTACAGAAACTGAGCAAGGAAATTCCTCCTTCAACACAGTCTACAGTCACATGTAAGTGATAATGACTCCTTTACATTTCACTTATTGGCAGTTGTTTTTTTTTTCTCCCCCACAGTGTTTCCAACTTGACTAATCCACAAGATAATATCAGCATATTTAAATTCTTAATCTCATCAAATCCAACTTTATTTGGAAAATGAAGATGTTTTCTACTTCTTTTCACCCAAACTCTCATGATAAGGCCTTTGATAAGATAATATCATAAATTGATTTCCTACAGGGGATATACATCTAAGAAAAAATATACTAACTAAAGAAGGGGGAAAAAAGATTTATAATTTAAAGGAAATTCTCAAAAATTAGCATTCGAAATAGAATGATCAGAAGATGGATTTTATCTTCCTAATTTTTGAATTACAGTATCAGTCCAATTTAAAAGTTCATTGGAGGTGTATCTTAAGCATTTCTAGTTAGAACAAATGTTAGATAAGTATTTTTAAAAGGATCTTGTTCCATACGTTTTTAAACAAGAATTTGTGGAAGATATAACAATACCTATCAATTTCTTAAAAGAAAAAAATTAAAAACATATATTTCTTCACTTTCTCTTACACTGCCTTAAATAAACAAAACAGGAACTCAATAAATAAATGGAAATCAGAAAGAGAAAAAGCAAATAATGGCAATTGGAAGTTTAACAATTAACTTGGGTAGTCATAGCTAAGCTATATTCAAATTTTAATAGTTCTGAATAAAAATCCCTATATCTTTGGAACCTGATTATTTCATCAGTTAGTACCCACTTATTATAATGGATCTCTCCTGAGGGCTACTTTGTCCTAATGACACAGAAATGAGATATACTTTAATTTAAACTGGCACTCCTGTGAAAAAAATATGAGAAAGCATTTTGCAAATTACCACCACCTTAATACCAAATATAATATCAATGGTATGTGAAAAAATGCTTAAGTTGTAAAATCTTTTCCTGGAAATTTCCATTCTAATTTACTCAGTTAACATTTTATGGCGTTTTCCAAATTTATTAGTTATAATATAATGCCTGAATATATCATTTAGAGTAGTTTAGAGAGTATAATTTAGAGTAGTCCAAATCAGTGTATTCTCCACCAGCCAAGAGTCTAAATTTTTCACATTAGTTTCACATAATAGTAATTTCTATCAATAGTCTGCCTTTGCTAACAAAATAAAATTAATTCTACATAAAAATAAAAGCTTTGGTTCCCTTTGACTGTTAAAGCATTAAGAAAACAAACAAAATAATACATTAATTAAGAAGAGAAGAAGGAATCAAACATTCTTTTCAAAACTACTAAATAACTGGAGAAATGCTTCTTAATAAATTTAATTGTGCCTCCCTTAGATTGCTAATAAAAACTCTAATGAGAAATGTTATCTTCTGGGCTTCCCTGGTGGCACAGTGGTTAAGAATCCACCTGCCAATGAAGGGGATACTGGCTTGAGCCCTGGTCCGGGAATATCCCACATGCCGTGAAGCAACTAAGCCCCTGTGTCACAACTACTGAGCCTGCGCTCTAGAGCCCACGGGCCACAACTACTTAGCCCATGTGTCACAACTACTGAGCCTGCGCTCTAGAGCCCACGGGCCACAACTACTTAGCCCGCATGCCACAACTACTGAAGCCCATGTGCCTAGAGTCTGTGCTCCGCAACAAGAGAAGCCACTGCAATGAGAAGCCCTGCTCACCACAACTAGAGATAGCCTGCATGCAGTAACAAAGCCCCAATGCAGCCAAAAGTAAATAAATTAATTTAGAAAAAGAAATATTATCTTCTTTAAGAAATATAAATGATTTACCACATAAACTGCAAACCACAAACTATTTAGGGTAGATTTTAAGGCAAGGTAAGCATTACCTGTACAATTGGTATTTCTGAAATGTTTTAACTTTGAATTAGCTCCATAATATAGCCCTACAGAGTTCAGTTTGTTATAATTAAACTTATAAAATATTGAATTTCAGTGCAAATAGGAAAGCTTTAAGAAAGCAGAATTATAACTTTCCTTGAAATATACTTTAATGTTATGTAGAGAAACAAGATATCCTATACCCTCTGCCTATATTTTATTCACAGTATTTATTAACTTACTATGTGAACACTACGGTAGCTTTGTATTTTTTTTAACTTTAAATTAAGGATACATTCAAAATTTACTCTGCATCTAACCCAAATTCCTATAGGAAAACGAACTGAACTTTCAAAATCAGTGTCTTTCAGAGCAGATACCTGATTTTTCAGTATCTGCAAGTGATACTAATTTTTTTTAGCATCTGCAAGTGATATTAAATACCATGATATGCAGTCTTGACACTAGATGCCAAGGGGGAGGTAAACGGCAAAGACTTGGCCTGCGTTCTGAAGTAGCAGAGATAAATACACTAAACGGAAATTTGCAGGCATCCACCAAACTGTGTATGCGAGTACCCACAGACTGAACTTTTTCAGAATTATACTAAACACAAAAATAAGTCAAAAGGACAAGACGGATTTCACCTTGAATAATTCTTCATCCTAAGTTAGACATTGTTTTGTTGTTTGGGCTGCTATAACAAAATACTATAGACTAGGTGTCTTTAACAACAGACATTTATTTTTGACAGTTCTGGAGGCTGAGAGGTCCAAGGTCAGCAGATTCAGTTCTTGGAGAGGGCCCTCTTCCTGACTAGCAGATGGTCTCCTCGCTGTGTGCTAAAATGGTCTTTCCTCAGTGCATGTACATATATATAGAGAGACAGCTCCTGTCTCCTCCCCTTCTTACGAGGGCTCTAATCCCATCATGAAGGCACCACCCTCACGACTTCATCTAAACCTAATCACCTCCCAAAGGCCCCACCTCCAAATATGAACACATTGCTGGGTAGGGCTTCAAGTATGAATGGGGATGATACAGGTCTTCAGTCTATAACAAACATTATCACTCGTGATTTTAATATATCATGTGTGTGTTTGTGTGTATATGTGTACGTACATATGTGTATGTGTACATATAAATGTATATACATATATTTATCTTTAATGCATAGTATTATAAATGCTGTTATCAAGAATTCAAATTCATTAATTTACTAATTTAAGTGATTCACTTATGCATTTTCCAATTTTTCACTTAATAAATTTTGAGGACTTACTATGTGTTAGGAGTGAAATGCCTCTAACTCATTTTGTGTAGTTTATGCTTAAGACACCTGAATATATTAAGCAATCCATCCATATCTAGAGCTGAATTAATCAATTCTATAGTTAACAGGGTGCAGAATATTGATTATATCTGAGGTTCTTTAAAACTTCTTGCTCTGAGACACTATTACTAGCTCTGACAGAAATCTTTATTGTATTTTCCACTTTAAAATATGTCTACGTGTTTATACTGTTTTGCCCTATATATTTTTTAGATATCTGTGTTACAATAAAATGAATTTGTTCTAAGTGCAAAGTTATAAAAATTATATTACTGACTGCATTATGAAAACTGAAATATCTAGTAAGCTTTCAGAATATCAGACTTTCATATGTTCCTTTAATACACAAACAGATCATTATGATACATATTTCCATTTTATAGCATTCATACCTTAATCCAAATTTCAGAAATGTTATATACACCATTCACCAAAAAACACAATCAATTATGTCTTCTCATACATTAATGTATTTCTGAAACTGTTCCAATAAGCAAATTCAAGATTGCACATTTAAAATTTTCCACTTAGGAAACTAATGTTTGGTATATAAGAAATGACAGGCCACAGCCAGCCCACCACTAAGCTGAATATAAATGAAATTCAAATCTTAGGGGTGTACCTTAAATTTTTCTTTACAAATACATTTATTTAAATTATGTTTGATTTATATGGGAAGTTCTTATACTTACCTCTTCAAATGTATATATGATCTGCTTCAATTCTAGGAGAATGGGATCTCTTTAAGTTTTCCCATTCCCATTCCCATCATATCCACACAGTCCTTTCCAGAGAGGGGTTTGCTTGTTCATTTTAAGCACGGCTTCTTACAGAAGTTCCTTTCTGCATCCTACTCAGAAGGACCACCTCATTATTTCTGAACTCTTGCTCTAGACCTCCTAATAAACCTCCTTCCAGTATTAATGAAGAGCATGACATGGTAGCAATGAGCCCTCCTTCATGGCATGCCTCACACTTATCATTACTTGCTCAATGTCTCTCTTCCCAGGCAGATGACAAGCATTATGAGGACAAGGGATATTCTATTCTTAGTACATGACACAGGGCTTGACTCAATAAATATCTGCTGAAAGAATGGATAAATCGATTAAAGCAAAACTCTATTGTATAATGTTTTTTTTTGTTTGTTTTTAGAGGTCTTTTTGTTTCCTGTGAACTTGGAGATTTCACTGTGGGCTTAGACGTCAAGGTCAGATATTTTAAATTTTATAAAGATGAGCCATACAATTGATCACATTTGTCTGCAGTTCATGGCAATGTCTTTTATATCCTGTAGTCAGAAAGACAAATATTTTTAAAGCCTAAACAAAATTCACCAACTAAATTACCTTAATAGATATTTATTTCAAAGAATTTCAGTGGAAGTTATAAGTTATATATTAAGCCAATGCTTACAAGAATAATATTGCCTTCCCGTGACAGGTTACTTTTGCTTAATTGGAAACTACACACGTTTTTAGAGATTGTACTTACTTAAAAGAAATTGTATTGTAAAAGAAAACTTATTTGTCTGTATTTACTGTGTTCCTTCTGAAAAATGTCTTTACGATCACACTGACAACTGCCAGTTATTAAACTAAAGTCTGTTTATCCTAATAACTAGCATACAGTTAACCAATAATTCCAAAATTTCAACTGCCACAACACTTGTGTCATTTATTCTTCTTGTTTTCTATATCTAGTTTGCCAAGTAGGATAGAAAATTCTGTTCATTATACATGAGGAATTACTTTTTTGGGGGGCTGTCACTTTGGAATATTGTCATAAAATAAGAATGGCAAATGTCATATCATGTTTGGGTTCTTACATTGTAAAGGTGAAAATCAAAGTTTTTCAATAGTTTCTTTAAAGACCATAAAGTGGAAGGAGATAAGAGATTGTTGAAACTACCCACATCAACATATTAGAAAAATCTGAAGACATAAAATATGTTGTGGTTTTCTTGAGAGCTCTTTGAGAGCATAGAATGTTGACCTGATTGCATAGCTCTGTAAAATAAGGAACTAGAGACATCATTGTAATCACAAGGGACTAAAAACTGAACCAGTACAGTGAATAAATTTATTTAGAAATACTCTCAGAAAAGTCTGAGGCATTTGAAATTACAAGTGTATTATCTATATGACTTTAATTCAAAGCCTAAATTCAAAAGACATAAGACACAAACATGTAGGAAAAAGAAGTGAACAATTCAGGGGAGGCCAGTATGATGGTATGGTGCCACAACTGGAAATGCAGTTTTAAACAAATTCCCAGTAATAATGCAGCACTAAAATTTATTATACATTTAGAAACTTCAGATTTGACTAAATATCAGATCGCTAACTGCTCAATAGGATAATACATAATTTTTGCTTAGTATTTGTTGTATGCTAGTGAACTGTCACAAAAGCATTCGTGCATTGATCATGGAAATATAATCTGTTTATTTGCAAAGTCAGCAGAAACAGAAAACACAAATTAACAATTTGTTAAGTCACTTAGACAATACCAACTTTCACCAGGTGTATTCTATGCACAGTCAAAAACTTTTACTGTGGAGGAAAGCTCTCACAGAGCTTTACCTCATCAGGGACCTACTACCATATAATATAAGAGACTAGTAGACCCTATTAAGAAAATCATTGGCTCTTGATTTGTATTAATTTTGGTAGGAGAGGGGGTACCAAGTTAGATATCAGTGTGACCCTAAGTGAAAACATTAAAAGGAATCCACCAATGCAAATGCAAATATGTAATTTAACATTGCCAAAATTAATCCCTTTCTCTCTTACATCATTTTCCATAGAAATATCTACCAGTCATTGTTGACAGAATGAACATTACTTTAAAAACCATACAGTATAATAGCTTGAAAAAAATGTTTAAATATGCAGAATACTATAGTAGACATTGTTAGAAGATACTAAAATAATTACTTGAGGTCAGTAATAGAATAAAAGTTGTAAAAATTTAAAATAATCTGAGCAAATAAGTACTACAATTAGAGCTAGTAACATAACAATATTCATGCCACTTAACTGCACAGGAATATATAAGGAAGACAAATAAAAACATAATACAACTACTAGCAAATGCAGAACGATAAGCATGCTTAGAGAAATAATTAGTCATATGGACAGAAAATATATTACAGTTACCTCATGCAGTACCAAGTAAAGCTTTATAACTTAGCTACTCTCTTTTAAAAAGTAACATCAGAAGGTACCCAAAGCTGACAGTGACACTCTGAATCATAGAAAGAAGAGGTGTCACCTTTGAGATAAAGGGAGAAGACCATACATAGAGTTTCAGCTAGAGATGTTAAGAGTTGGTGACCATTGGTAAAAATACATGCATCTACAGTGGGAAAATGACATATTGATAATTTCAGTTCATAATGCAAATAGGCACAGCAACTAAGTGTGACATGCATGTCACTTATTTTTGCCTACACATGGGATGTCTGCTCTATGAAGCTTCTAGGTTAGTGTACACTGGACGCACAGCCTCAGTGGCCATGGCTCACGGGCCTAGCCGCTCCGCGGCATGTGGGATCTTCCCGGACCAGGGCACGAACCCATGTCCCCTGCATCGGCAGGCAGATTCTCAACCACTGCGCCATCAGGGAAGCCCTATTTTTAACATTCTTTAAAGTCCGTGAATTTGGTGCTGTCACTTGTTAGCTTTTCATTCATGGGTTCAAATTTAAGGAAGGTGATGCACTATGCAAAGAGAACCCTTAATTAACGTATACTTTCAGGTACCTTAGGTGGGGATAGACACTCACTTGACCAAGTGATTTGAAATACTGAGCCAACATGATAGGAAGATTTGCCTATAGTCCTGATTTGGCCCATGAGTTTTGTATGTTTGTTTTCAAAATTTCAGAAATATATAAGTAAAACCTAAATAATATTGGGCTGGCCAAAAGATTCCTTCGGTTTTTTTCCATAAGATGGCTCTAGTAGCACCTAGTTGTCTTTAACTTCACTCAAAACAATTTTGTTAGATTGTATGTGACAGTTGTCATATCAGCGTGCATTTAAAAAAAGACAAAATTGGTGAATTTTTGTGTAGCCATTTTAATATTGAAGATGGGAGAAAAAAGCAAGCATTTCAGCCTATTATGCTTTATTATTTCAAGAAAGGTAAAAATGCAACCGAAATGCAAAAAATGATTTGTGCAGTGTATGGAGAAGGTGCTGTGACTGATCGAATGTGTCAAAAGTGGTTTGCGAAGTTTCCTGCTGGAGGTTTCTCACTGGATGATGCTCCACGGTCTGGCAAACAAGCTGAAGTAGATAGCGATCAAATCAAGACATTAACTGAGAATAATCTACGTTATACCACACAGAAGATAGCCGATGTCGGCTATCAAAATAGCCGATGTCGACTCAAAATATCCAAATCAAGCGTTTAAAATAATTTGCGCCAGCTTGGTTATGTTAATCACTTTGATGTTTGTGTTCCACGTAAATTAAGCAAAAAACAAACTTTCTTGACAGTGTTTCCACATGCTATTCTCTATTGAAATATAATGAAAACATTCCATTTTTAAAACAAATTGTGACAGGCAATGAACAGTGGACACTGTACAAAAATGTGGAATGGAAGAAATCACGGGGCAAGCGAAATGAACCATCACCAACCACACCAAAGGCCGGTCTTCATCCAAAGGAGGTGATGTTGCGTATATGGTGGGGTACGAAGGGAGTCCTCTATTATGAGCTCCTTCCAGAAAACCAAACGATTAATTCCTACAGTTACTGTTCCCAATTAGACCAACTGAAAGCAGCACTTGATGAAAAGTGTCCAGAATTAGTCAACAGAAAACGCAGAATCTTCCATCAGGATAAGGCAAGACTGCACGTTTCTTTGATGACCAGGCAAAAACTGTTACAGCTTGGCTGGGAAATTCTGACTCATCCGCTGTATTCACCAGACATTGCACCTTCGGATTTCCATTTATTTCGATCTTTACAAAATTCTCTGAACGGAAAAAATTTCAATTCCCTGGAAGACTGTAAAAGGCACCTGGAACAGTTCTTTGATCAAAAAGATAAAAAGTTTTGGGAAGATGGAATTATGAAGTTGCCAGAAAAATGGCACAAGGTAGTGGACCAAAAGGGTGAATATGCTGTTCGTTAAAGTTCTTGGTGAAAATAAAAAATGTGTCTTTTATTTTTACTTAAAAACAGAAGGCACTTTTTGGCCAACCCAGAAAGAATTGGAATTCTGTGTTTAATCATATAAGATCAATCTTTTAAAAATAACACAATTCGGAATACAATCTACAACTCTTCTTAATTAACCACAACTACTGTTGATTATCATTTACTAAAAACTTTATTTTCTCTCATGCTTTTTAGATGTCTTTTAACAACTCATCTTGAAATTCAATTTTTTTTTTTTTTTTTTAACTGAGTCTCCTTAGGGCTAATACAGACCTGGTGTACATCAGGCCATCCTATGATCAAAATGCCTTCTTAGCTATTGAAATCAGAGGGACAATCTCTGTTTTATTTTCAAGCCTATAGAGTGGTTATTCATTAAACAAATATTTATCAAATACCTAATTATGGGCATACAAGTCTACTTATTTTTTCTCCCAATCAGAATGGGACAAATTTTCGAGGCTATATTAAAAAGAGACCCCTGCCATTTCCCAGCATGTACTCCCACTGACTGCTACACAAAACAAGTTGATTTGTTACTAGAACAAGTTGTACTCTGATAATATCTATAGATCACCTACAGTTATCAGATAAAATTAGGTGACCCCAGGTTAGTATATGGGTTGTTTTGGTGCAGAAGGTATGCTGTTGTGAAAGGGAAGAGTTGGGGAATTCAAATTATAATATATAAACCCACAAAGACTTTGTTTACTCGTGTCTATAATCAAAGAAAAAGCCTTTTACTTATTTTCAGAATGAAAAGTGCAAGCAGAAAGACAATTCATCAATTTGTCAATCACTTTACCGGAGACAATGACCCATATTCATTTTAGTTATGACACACACAAAAATAACAGTATAGGTGATATGTAATGTTAGCTATAAATCCATGAAGAAAAATATTGTCCAGAAATATAAATACAGAAACTTCTGGCCAAATATATATATATATATGATGTTTTAAAGATGGAAACAGATTTTTCTAACCTTTCTTGAAAATGTCATTATAAATTAGTTATAATACTGCATTCAAAAATGTAATTTGGGGGCTTCTCTGGTGGCGCAGTGGTTGAGAGTCCACCTGCCGATGCAGGGGACGCGGGTTCATGCCCCGGTCTGGGAAGATCCCACATGCCGCGGAGCGGCTGGGCCCGTGAGCCATGGCCACCGAGCCTGCGCGTCCAGAGCCTGTGCTCCGCAGT
>NW_006797971.1:380134-381734 GCF_000442215.2 Lipotes vexillifer | reverse complement strand
CCAAAAAAAAAAAAAAAAAAAAAAAATGTAATTTGGTATTGTAAATCAAGCTCATTATTGATCTAGTGCAAATCTTTTGAAATGAAAGAAAATCAGCCTTTAATAAACTTGAGTTGGATACTGCTATTTGCCCATATATTAATATATATATATATAATTTTATATTTTTATATACTAAAATGGAACAATCTTCAAAGTATATCTTTAAAGTATATGCTTTAAAGCATGGTGCAACATAGTTTGTAACCTGTTATCTATCATTTGTCTAAAGGAAGGGGATAAGGAAAATTACATGTGTATGCAAAATTTTTGTATATGCATCATACAATATCTCTGGAAGGACTCAAAGAACTAGCGACATTGTTGTTTCCAGGAAACACACACACACACACACACACACAAACACATGTTGTTTTAAAATGTATCTAATAATCAATATATTATTATAAAGTAATTATATATTTCTCCCAAAATACTAAGGCAGTTGTTATTTTAAATAATAACTTCAAAAAGTCTCCCCCAAATGAAATACATCTATATTGTGATATAATAATTTGACTGTAATTTGGTGATATACATTATAATATAAAAGTAATATTGATTCAGGGAAAAATATTCTTCAGATCTTAGGACAACTAAATGTACTAGAAGTTCATCATGCCTCCACCTCTCCCTCTCTTTCTTGGTTACACTCTATCTTAAGCGTTTCACTATGAATAAATTGATCTACCAATGAATAATACTTTTAAAATCATTGCCCATGTTTCATTCAATCCTCTCCTAGCATTTTCTAGCTAGTTGGTATCCAACATTTTAAACCATGATTTGGAGGAACAGGAAAGTTTATGTATTTTTCATTTCTTTGTTCCTGTCCACTAAATGCGTTAATAATCAAATTCTTGATATGCAGGATAAGTCACCTAATCATGTAAATTATCAGCTTCTCAGTTTAATTATAATCATAGTTTTCTTCTGAATGAATTTTCACATATTGAACCATTTATCTTCAGAAACATCTTCTGATATAAAAAAATACAACTGAGACTTTTCATCTCCTTTTTCATTTATAGAATATTTCTATTCTCTACAAAATATTTTAGACTTTAACAACTTTGGAAATATATTATTTGTCACTGTTCTCTACTTTTAAGTTTGAACATGATATTACTCTTTATAGAGGGCTAAAATCAAACTTTAAAATACAATTTCTGAGTGTTTTGTTACTTTTTGAATTCATTTTATTGCCAAATGTATATTATAATAATTTTTAACAAGATTATGTGGATATAACTTGTACAAATTTGTTCTTTTTCATAGTGCATTTTCTTCTAAACATGTATTCCAATGTGATTTAGTAATTTCTTTCAGTAGCTAAAACACAGAAGTTGATATTTTAATTAAAGTTTTTCAAAAAATCTCATCTCTGTCCCTCTCTTTCTCTACAGATATGTACACACATACACATGTATATATATAGTCATTATTAATATAAAAGTTCTTCCAGGTTCTTCTGTGTGTGTGTGTAGCACCACTGATCTGTAAGTCATATACTGAACACTGATGATTCTCCAGGAATAATGATGTGTTTATACCACCTATC